>NW_020174645.1:513313-612397 GCF_003031525.2 Neophocaena asiaeorientalis asiaeorientalis | reverse complement strand
GGGGGGGGGGAGGGGGCTCTTTCTGCTTCCGATCTCCACGCTCCTTCCAGCAACAGCAGCGGCAATTCCAGCATCCTTAACGTTCCCAGTTGGGCAACACTCCCTAGAAAATCTGAGCACTGGCTCCACGGCACCACCCTGGTGGTCCCAGCACAGTAGTAGCCCACATTCTAGGGGCCCGGATGCTGAGACAGCCCCTCCTCCACGCTCCTGGTGACCCCACCGCCTTCCTTCTGTCCCCCAGGCTCAGGAGTGCTGGCTGCTTCCTGCAGCCACTAATCTGTGGGTTAACTCAGTTCTTCTAGCTTTGCAACATTGTATCATAAATATCCCATATGAAAACTCCTGTATTGACGCTTAGAGGCACCTGCTGGCCTGGCAGCAGCAGCAGGGGAAACCTTTGGTCTGGCCCAGGAGGCACCTCTGGAATATTAGCACAGCATCCCTAACAAAGCACCATGGACTGGTGGCTCAAAACAACCGAAATGTATTCCCTCACAGCTCTGGACGCCGCAAGTCCAAAAGCAAGGTGTGGGCAGGACCACGCGCCCTCTGAAGGCTCCAGGGAAGAATCCTCCCTGCGTCTTCCAGCCCCCAGTGGCAATCCTTGGCTTAGAGCTGGTTCCCTCTCCGCCTCGATTGTCACGTCGTGTTTTCTCCTGTGTATCTCTGTGTCCGTTTAATAAGGACACAGTGATTGGATTAGGGCCCACCCTCATCGTAACTAATTACATCGGCAAAGACCCTGGTTCCAAATACGTAAGGTCCTATTCACAGGTTCTGGTGGACGTGAATTTTTGAGGACACCATTCAAACCAGTATACTTGGCCAAAAGACGTCAGGCAGCCTGGCCAGGGAAGGTCCTTGCTGCCAGCACGTGCACCAAAGCACTGCCCCACAGGCACCAGACGAATCACACACCAAAACAGAAAAGGCTCCGACCAGGCAACTTGTGCTGGGAACCAGCCAGCGGAAGCACGCCAGGACCCACGCGCTGAACCTGTAGAGAAAGTGATGTCCGCTCCATCACCTTCCTGTGTCTGAAACCCTCAGAGTGGTTTCCGGCCCTGAACGATACAAGGTATGTGAAAGCATTCTGACCATGACAAAGTATGACATGCACACACAGGGATGTTACTATTTGACTTAGGTAAGTTCCACGTGTTTCCAAACGAAGAAATTATTTTCTTTGAAGACCCGTAGATATTAAGCTAGAGAGCAGAGGCACTGAATATACATTTTAACATGTATAAATATATAATACATTAATATGTTTTTGTATATTATATACAATTTTTCTTTTGAAAATAACTTCATGATAAAGGATTTATGAAATCTAGAAACTACAGAGAAGAAAAATCAGCTGTATTTTCAGTGGTACTGGAGATACCACTCTTCACATTATGTTGTACCTACTGTCAGCATTTTTTCTCAGATATCTAAATATTCATATCTTTTTTTTTTTTTTTTACAAAGTTAAGACCATATTGCATGCGTTGTTTCAAAACTTCAAATGTTACAAGTATTTCCACAGGTCATAAAATATTCTCCTAAAACACAATTTGTCATGTCTGCAGCCTACATAAGGCTGGCTCTGCCTGCTGGCTCCATGGTCTGGAGGGATGACAGCAGAGACAGAACAATGGTCTGGCCAAAAAGGGCCCCTGGATCTCAGAGTCATGACATTGGCAGTGACCCAGTTGTGACCTAGTGCATCACGTTCTACCTCCTGAATGTGTGTGTGTCTTGGGGACATATTTTGGGGGAAGTGTGTTTGGCAGGATAGGATTCTTGGGACTAAATTTTATCTATTAAACGTTATCTTCCAACTGTTTCATTTGTAAATTTTAAAGAAAAACAAGGGCTTCCCTGGTGGCGCAGTGATTGAGAGTCCGCCTGCCGATGCAGGGGACACGGGTTCGTGCCCCGGTCCGGGAAGATCCCACATGCCGCGGAGGGGCTGGGCCCGTGAGCCATGGCCGCTGAGCCTGCACGTCCGGAGCCTGTGCTCCGCAACGGGAGGGGCCACAACAGTGAGAGGCCCGCGTACCGCAAAAAAAAAAGAAAAAAAAAAAGAAAAACAAGACTGCAAGATCCTTAAAGGCAAAACTTCTCTTAAAGACTCTGGAACCTAAAAGAAAGGTGAGCACACGAGACGCCAGTATGTATCCAAATCACATCAGATCTTTGCTGTCTGGGGCGGTGGCCTCTAGTGGCCCATGGCTGCTGAGCATTGGAATGAGACTGGTCCCATCTGAGATGTGCTCTGAGCTTAAAGTACATCCAGATTTTCAAGACTTAATACTGAACAAAATGTAAAATAAAGTATTAACTGTTCTATATTGATTTCATATGGAAGTGAAGCTACTGAATATGTTGGGTGAAATAAAAATATATTCTTCCAATTCATCTCACCTGTTTCTTTTTACTTTCCATAATGTGGCTACTAGAAAACGTAAAATTGTATTTGCGCCTCACATTCGAGGCTCCTGTTGCATTCCTATTAGACAGACAGGATAGGAGAGTGTCAGGGGAAGAAGCCCGATTCAGAATAACCATCAAATATCCCATCAGTGGCAGAAAAGGGACGTTATCATACTAAAACCCCTCCGGAAAAGCCTTCTTTTAAGCTAACGAGCCCCCGTCTCTGTATCAGCAATGAATGTCACCTCATCACCAGGGCAGGCATGTGAGAACATCGATGTGTTAATTCCTTTATACAGGTGTTAAAATGTTATGTTCTGTGCCGCCATCCTTCTTCTCTAGTTTATGATACTGTGAAAAAACAAAAAGCCACAGAATTGGGGATCCATCAAAAAGGACTTAGGCCCATTCTCAGCACAGCGTCTTGGTTGGAAGAAGAAAATTTCACCAAGCTTGTGTAAGGAAATGAACAAGCATCACAGAAGCAGGACGGCTTTGCTATGACACCTTCTCCTGCAAGAGAGTCTACTTCCCTCCCAGGACATCCCTGGGCGCTTGCTTGCAGAGATCACTCCTTGTTTCTTTCCATCGACTTTCTTTCTTCAGCCGAAGATTAAGAAACCATGAGCATCTTTTTTATTTTGCCTCAAAGGCAACCTCCTCTGAGGGCAAAACTAAGTTGACTACGTCTATGATAACGCTGGGAAACTGGCAGCCCAGTGGCTGAATAAGGCCTGTGGATCACTTAGTCCACACAGCATCTTTTGTTTGTTGGTTTCGTTTTGTTTATCTTTTAAAAAAAATTTATTGGAGTATAGTTGATTTACAATGTTGTGTTAGTTTCTACTGTACAGCAAAGTGAATCAGTTATACATATACATATATCAAATCCTTTTTTAGATTCTTCCCCCATACAGGTCATTACAGAGTATTGAGTCGAGTTCCCTGTGCTATACAGTAGGTCTTTATTAGTTATCTATTTTATATATAGTAGTGTGTATATGTCAATCCCAGTCTCCCAGTTAATCCCTCCCCACCCCTTGTGATCTGCCAATCCTTCACAAATCAAAACAATTCACATAAAAAAATCTGAATTTCTGTCTTCTCCTGAAAAATCAGAAGCGCCGGCACCCGTGGTGGATTGAAGGTGTAAGGAGGCCGACCCTGCGAGATGGGATGCCCACCCTTTGATTTGCCCCAATTCCCACTACGCTCTGCTATCTCCCCGACCGTGAGGATGATGAGAGGACCAGTGGTTACTTATTATCACACTTGTGCTATTATCTTTCTCATATTATGAAAACATCTCCCTGTACCCCTACTTCCACAGAGATTATGCAAATGCAATGCAGACTGGGAAATTAGTTCCTGTGTCTGCGTAGTTTTCTATTACATTCTTTGAATGATGATGTTTCTGTTTTCCTCTGATAGAGCAAAACGCGGGATGGCCGAGGCTCTTTATACTGAAGACAATTAAAATCGTTTGTAGCGTGTGTGCATTCCTATGTAAAGACTTCCCCAAGCAAGCCTTGAGTTTCTTTCTTATTACTTAGTATAGTTGGTTTTCCGGCCAAATAATGGGGGGAAAAACTCTCGACCACGGCTGTGTAGACTGTTTAGAAACACCCGCCCTGATTTATCGTATAACCTTCAGTTGTGACACAGAGACAAAGGCAGATGGCTTTCGCACCATCATATTTTACTTATCATCCTGTTAACGGACTTAGTATGATGTTAATCAAAGGTCTACGTTCCACGCTAACGCTGGCTGCAGAAATTGCTTTCCAACAGTTTTCCATGGGGAGGCCTTGGGACATAATGAAACCCAACAGAAGCGATTGTGGCCTGGCAACGAGGTGTGTGAGATTACATCGCTCCCTGCTGCAGGAGGGAAATGAAAAGCCTGGTTTACTTTCTCACGTCAAGCCCGAAACGGGGAGGATTCAGGATGTGGCCGCATCGTTAGCTGTTCTCAACCGGCTCTCACTAACTCTCCCGATGGCAGGGGGATCTCTGGGAAAACACGATCACAGAAAACTGCCCAAGCCGCTTCCTGCTTCCCAAGGATTCTCCTGATTTTCTTCCCAGTGAAGACAGACAGAAGAAACTCACTCTATTTCAGAAATACCCATTTCAGTTGCTAAGCAGGTTTCCACTGAGAAAGACCCGATGCCTCTCTTAGATCTCCTTCCTTCTCCTAGATAACTGTTTATTCTGCTGTTGACGGTGCCCAGACCTTCCTGCCTGGGGCTCAGCATAATCATCTCGTGAGTAGTGGCCACTACGGAGCAGAATGACTTGCCCTGGCCACCCTCCAATAACTGGCCGTTATCCAAAAACCACCCAAGACTAAAAACCACTCTCCTTCAAAGATTGAACGGAAGTAACAGAAGAAGAGAAATCCATGACTGGTTTCACTGTGTCATGAAATGAAGAATTTGAACGTGAGTCATAGACGTGATTCTGAAACATGAAAGATACAAAGAACAAAGGAGGGGCAAAGAGCTGAGGCAGAGAGCTGAGATCCCTTCCTGACCTCCGTAATTTCTGGTTTGGTTTTTTGCCACCTCTTCCTGGTATGAACTCCTACTTTCACTCCAGAGCTGAAGCTAAGATTTTGATCTCCCGTCAATTAGATAACAGAATGTTTTCAAATGCTCTTTTTACCACTTCCATGAAACGTCCCGTTAAGATTCCATCTCTGATGTTTCCTGGGAAGGATGCTGTTCACATCCATCTTACCTGTAGAACTTTGTTTGAATCAGGTAAGACCCCTCTTGGGATACCCACTCTTGGGTGGCAGCTGTGTGGTGAGACATCTCTCAAAGGACTTTTGCAAAATTGACTTGGTACCAATGATTCTGCCGAAGTATCTCTGAGAAAACTTCTACATCTGTGCTAATAATTTCATTTCCCCTTTAATTAATTAATTAAACGATCCTAGGAAACTGGTAAGAAGTGCTGACAGAGTACATTTTATTCAATGTGCTCTCCATTTGGGGGAGGACTGGCCAATTCAAACATGTCACCCTAGGCTCATAAGTATTTTGTCATTTTCTGTAAAGCTGAACCAACAGTCAGCGTCCTCAAATCTAAATAAAAATTCCCTCTGATAGATGGACTAAGCAGACACCTGATGCCCATTCTGGGGGAATCATGTGAGAACTTGGCCTTATTTATCTATTGCTACAATGAAGAGATGATACAGCATGCACTGGCAGAGTAATTCAAACACTCCGCAAAACCAAGCGTAGCTATAATTTACACATGGGCTAAAGTAAGAGAAAGGGGTAAGTATGCACGTTTATCTTGTGCCAGGGAGGGAATGTCTTCTGCCTCAATTACCGCTTGATATCATGCCCACATGTGTTCTGCTTCTCTATCTCCACTTGATATCATGCCCACATGTGTTCTGCTTCTCTATCTCCACTTGATATCATGCCCACATGTGTTCTGCTTCTCTATCTCAGATTCCTAGGGACTTCCACCTCAATCCCCTGAAAGTTTCAATGTAAAAGACATGCAGAGAGAAAAGTTAAGATGTTCAGAAAGCTTCCTTCCCCACCCCCCCGGAAAAAAACCAAAAACAGGGTTCTGGGAACACCGTACTGAGATGTCAATTTCCTGGTTTTGATAAGTGTTCGGTGGTTATGAATGATGTAATCATTGGAGTTAGATGGGTGAAGAGTACACAGGATGCAGCAGAAATGAACACAACATTGTAAATCAACTATACTTCAATAAAATGAAATTTTTAAAAAAGGACACGGGAACTCTCTGTACTAATTTTGCAATGTCTATATGAGTTTCAACTTGTTCCAAAATTAAAAGGTTTTAAAAATTAAACCATAAAATGCTAGACAGAACATGGGTTGTTCTCTGCCAATTAGTCTATGATTTAACAAATAAACACCTAAGGCAAGGTGTTAAGTTCGGCAGGAGATTCCAGAAGATGTACAAGAAGTAGCCTCTGTCCAGAAGAACTTGATAGTATACTTGGAAAAACAGACTCCAGAAATACAGGAAATGTTTAAAACTGATGTTAATGGAACATAACTGACATTACAAGGTTGCACATGACTTATTACAGAATTACTGAGATGAAAAGTGGGTGTAATATGTTCAATGGGAAAAAGCACGTGTGCACATGTTAAAACGATGGCTTGCCGTATTGCGACCTCCCAGACGGCGGTGTTTACAACGTGCCCTTCGCTTCTGATTCCCACATCACCTGACACACAATAATCACTGAGTCAATTTTTATTGCATGAGGGATTGGATATGAATGAATGAAGATGCTAAGGGTTTACATGGAATTGAATGGATCAGGAATTACAAAAAGAGGATGACCTGAGCGGGACCTCCAGGTGTGGAGGATATAGAGTCTCTGCCAGTTGGCCTGGCAAGTCACATTTGTAGAGATAGCTGGGAATAGGCTGGAATCAAACCAGAGAGGAGCTTCAATGCCAGAAAGAGAATTTATATGATTGCGTCATTTCCCCAGGACCCCACGAAATATTTTGCATGATTTAATTAATACACAATATTTCTCACCTCATCTCTCCCATCTGTGTTCATGTGTACATGTCCATAGGCACTCAGATTTTGTATGAATAAGAATTGTTAATTTAAAAAATAAATGAGTTTTGCTTACTTATTTTTAAAATAATAAAATGCAAAAAAATGATAATTTTGTTCTTACTTGCCAATTCTTCTATTTCTTAATTATTTTTCTTCTTTTATTGCTTTGGCAAAGTCTGCTAGTCTAATGGCGAATTGTAGGAGTGATGTCAGGCCTAGTGACTATAGTTGTGTATGTCCAATTCACTGAAGTATGTATTCTTGACCAGAAGAAAAAATCATGAATATAGTCAGGGAAGAAAGGGACCAGAGAAAACGGAGCAAGAACTCCAATATGTAAGCATTCCAGTGGGTCCCTCCAGTGTTGCAAAGACCTAGAGGACGCTTCAAGTAAGATTTCCAGTTAACGGTAATCCTTTTCCACAAAGGGACCTTCCAGTTATCCTACAGGATTTTATTCATACGTTAAACCCCCCACCAAATACCAAATGGTCTAGTAGTTTCATTTAATGTTAGCAGTAAATTATGAAATACAAGCTTAAGAGAAAAAGTTTCAAATGACAGAAGCACATCCAGTAATTTCAGATCCTACATTAATTACATGAATCATCAAACGCTTGTTAAAGGAGTTTCCAAGGCATGGGTTGAACTGGGTAATGGGCTGCTTGTGCTAATAACTGCTTCAACACCTGTAAGATGTGTTCACTGGTATGATGCTAATTCATGGAAGTGACATAAAAATCAGTAACACAGCCTCTAATAAATGCAGACATAAGAACTGATTCATGTGTTTTAGTGGAGAACCCATGAAGTCCACATTCTCTGAAATAGTTTTGGTTAGTGGGGATGGGGGGAGGGGGCAGTGTGCAAAGTCTCAGTTAAAAAAAATTATTTAATGTGACAATCACATATGCAGAGCTACGTTTGACACAAAGTATCTCTTCTTTCCAAAGGGGCTTGATAAGTAAATAAATTCATGAAATAAAATTAGCATATTAATATATTTTCTGAGACAATTACACAACTGCAGTAAATGAGGACAAGATTTGTGTCTAAAATGTAAGGGGAAATAATAATGGCAATAAAGATAACTAGAGTATTCTTTTCCAAAATAATACTTACTAAAATATGACATTTTAAAAGCTGTTGGTGAGTTGATAAGGAAAAGGGCATCATTAATCCTGACGCTAGGAATTAATATAGCAAGGTCATATTTTCATAACCAATCAACTTGTTGATTCTGCCTGTTTCATATAAAAGTCAGTAGACAACTCAGTGATTAAAAAGCATAAAGTTTGTCTTTGGTCTGCACTGATCATTGCAACTGATTAGAAAATTGCCTCCCAAACTTGACGGACCCTTGTGCACTGTCCAAGGTGCTGATTAGAAGATGGCCAAGGCCATTCCCTCCTGTAACAGCAGTTATTTCTGAGCAGATTTGAGGAAAGCGCAGAGAGAAAGGACAACATGTGTCTGGCTAGATCCACACCAAAGAGGCCTTTGATAAAATCTAACTAGCGTTAATATGATACTGATTGACACTTACTGAATGTCAGCGTTAACCTCTGTGTGTCAGCTTCTGTGCTCAATATTTTCCCAATGTTTGCTCTTTAACGCTAATGACAATCTTGTAAGACAGGTATTATTACCCCAATTTTAGTATGTGGAATTTGAATGTTAGGGGTTAAATAATTTGACCAAGGTCATAAAGTTACCAAGTGGTAGTTCTGGGACCTGAACTAAAACCTGTCTCTCCCCCAAACTCTACACCAAGATGGAGAAGCTGGGAGGAAACTATACTTAAATTCATTTGATTGGTGGTGGGATCTAAGAATACTGGAAATATATGGAATTTAAGGACTCCAGATTTATGACATCACAGTAAAAGTTCCAGGGTGGAAAGGGATCAATAATCGTTCATACGTCCAGCAAACGGTTATTGTGGACCAGCCGCGTTCCAAGTTTAGTGTATGAACAGGTGACAGTCTGTTAACCCATTGATCTTGGGGAGCAGAGAGTTGCACACAGACCAAAAAAGAGAAGACACGTGTAATGACAAAGGACAGCAGATACAGCGATCCCGATTTCAAATCCCCACTCCACCTCCTACTTCGCTGTGCAATATTGGATCAGTCACGACTGCTGTCAGCTGTAGTTTCCTCAATTCTTACTCAACTCCTAGGCCTTTTCTGGGCCCTAAAAAATTCATAATTCCGATTAAACACTTGTTACAATGCCTAGGACACGGCAAGTGGTCAGAGAAAACACTAGAAGTTACTATCATGTCCATCATTCAAGTATCTTTAGTGACTCTCCTGAGATTAAAAAAAAAAAAACCAACCTGGTAGAGAAAGGATATAAACTAGATATGAAATCTCATGTTTGTGGTTATAGAACATGGATATAATACACAGTCCTCTTAACGTGACCATATTAACATCACTCTCATGACTCAACGACAGCTCCTAGGCTGAAGAATAAAACTGGATGAGAGAAGTTATTAGTGAAAGCACTATTGAATAGCATTCTTTTTTTAAAATTTCATTTCTACAGTATTCTTATACAGCAACAATATTAGTTTGCTAGGACTGCCATAACAAAAGTACTACGGACTGGGTGGCTTGAACAACAGAATGTATTTTCTCATAGTTCTGGAGGCTGGAAGTTCAAGATCAAGGTGTCCATAGGTTACGTATCTTCTGAGTCCACTCTCCTTGGCTTGCAGATGGCCCCCTTCTCCCTTGTGTCTTCACTGGTCTTTCCTCTCTGTGTACAGCATCCCCGGTGTGAACAGCATTCTTAAATATTTATTTTATTCATTGGACATTCAGATTCATTTATCGTGTGCTGTTCTGACCATTCTAGAAACACTGATTTATTCACGGCTCATAATGGCTCTATGAGGTAGGTGCCATCACCATGCCCATTTCGTAGAGCAAAGACTGAGGCGCAGCAGGTAAGATGGCTTTTGCCTAATGTCACAGAGAGGCAAAGCCGGGACCTGAACCCAAGTAGGTAACCTTGCTCCGGGGCTCGGCGCTTCACCACTACCCTGCCCTGGGTCCTCTTGGCGAGCTCCTCCCTCTGTTAAGATACATCAGGAAAGATTCAGCATAAAGGACGAGCAGGAAAAAAAAAATTCCACAAGCCCATTTCAGCCTCTGGTTATGGCAGCCGTTAGACAAAATCAGGGACAGCAAGGGCTTCGCATTATACATCCCTCACTGTCTTGGACACAAATGACCTTTAATATTTATATTTGAGCCTCTGAAGTTTATTCCATTTAATGAACTCAAGGATCATAAATACAGCTCTGAGCACACACCACTGCATTTCATTTGATGGCAAAGACACGATCATATTACAGAGAAACACACGATGTTACACGAAAGTGTAAATATATCTATTTCCCCAGAAAACAATTTAAACGGCTTATAATTTAACGGGGACCTATCTTAGGGGGTGGGGGTGGAGGGAGGACCAATATTCAATCAACAGCCTCACCACTGACTTACGGGAGGCGTTTTATGATGTTATTATGACTCTGACCTTGGAAGGATTTCTATATAAAACGGCAAAGACACAAAGCTGCCCATGCAAAGCCAAGCCACATAAACCAGAGGAGGGAGATTGGTTGAGATCTTGAAAATAATGCTCCGTGTCCGGCGCAACTTAACAACCATCTGGCTCCATTGTGGGCGATAATCATGAAAGGCCACCGCGCAGGCCGGCTCCCGGAAATGCATTTCAACAAGCCAGGCTCACTGCCACGCACACAGAGGAAGCAGCACACAGGCACATCAGGGGTTGTCATGGCAACCGCGAGGCACCGCAGGTGAGTTTCTGGGCCCCCTTGTACTTTGGAAAGGAGGAGAGAAAATGAACAGAATTAACCGCAGTGTATTTGATTCTGACTAGGGTTCAAGGCCTGATGTACTTTGGTTCCTGGCTTCAAGAGATTCTATTTTTAAAAAGTAGGGTTCTTTGGCGTGTGCGCGCGTGCGTGTGTGTGTGTGTTGTCATCACATCGCAGCAGGACTGCCCTGGTGGCATATACATGCACTCCGTTTGGCCAGATCTTCATTAAGAATAAGAAGCGATGCAGCCATGACCTGCTCCTTTCACTGCTTGCACAGGATAAACTCACAGCCAATAGATCAAGGGGTTTCCAAGCAGCCCTGGAGACTCGTAATCCATTCTAGCTCTTGGCATCATTTTTCTTTGACCATGGGTCTAACACAAATGATGGGAACTTAGGAAGTGGTATCAATCAGGGTGCTGTCTGGAAACAGATGGCTCCTCCAGCTGGGCTTTTAAAGAGTTAAGGAAGGAACTGTTTAGAAGGGTGTGGGTAGGGTGGATGTCCCACAAGGGAGGGTCAGGGACCCCGCGCTCAGGCACCGTGGGAGGCCACTACCAGCCCCTGTGCCTGAAGGGACAAGGGGACAAGCTGGAGCCATAAGGGTAGGGCGCAGCCCGGCCGGAAATACCGCACCCAGGGAGGGAAGGGGAGGGAAAGAAACCCCTGACCTCTCTCCCACCACCCTTCAACCTCGGGGTGGTTCATCTCTTTGGACGAACCCACCTGGAAGGTCCAGGGCCGGGAGCCCAGGTGGGGCAGTGCACAGGATCAGTTCCTGGGGTCACGGGCTGGGATGGAGAGGACTGAAAGTGGGTCAGGAGGTCAGGAGGGGAGAACGCAGAGCACAACACCATTGGGTGTGACCGGGCATTACTGGATCTCAAGGGCCAAGGCTTAAAAGACGTATCACCTCTTTGAGTCTCAGTGTCCTGACCCAGAGGAAACGGCTTTACCCTGTTATTGTTTGAATTGTGTATCCCCAAAATTCATATGCTGAAGTCCTAGCACCCAGAAACTGAGAATGTGACCCTATTTTTAAATGGTGTCCTTGCAGATGTAATTAGTTAAGATGAGATCATACTGGAGAAGGGTGGGCCAGATGCAATACGCCTGCCGTCCTTACGAAACGGAAAACCTGAACATCGACACACACCCAGGGAGAGCGCCATGGGAACATGAAAGCAGACAGCGGGGTGATGCCTCTGTGAGCCAAGGATTGCCAGCTACCCCCAGAAGCCCGGAGAAGCCCCTTCTCAACCTCCTCCGGAAGGAGCCCGCCCCACTGACAGACACCGTGGTCTCAGACTCCTGTTCTCTGGACTGTGTGAAAGTAAATTTCTGTTTAGCCCACCCTCTTCGTGGCCCTTTGTTATGGCAGCCCCAGCACACCGACACACACACCACCAGCCTGGCTATGAACATGCAGGCAGGGAAAGTTTGTGGATCTGGGTAAAGACAGGAGAAAAGCACCAGGGACAGTAAACTGCATCGGTGAGTGTGGGCGACGCCAGGTCGGAATAGAAGAATGTCTGCGTCAGAGAATATGGGACGGAATGTATTTCTCCTTAAAACAATAAAATGCCTACTTTATCATCTAACCCTCCCACAAGAGAGACAGATACATAGATAGACAGATGATGGATAGATATAAATGATAGATGATAGGCAGATAGATAGATAGACAGATGATAGAATATTTTCAATGGATTCTTTCTCTCTGACTGTGTAAGAGACATCAGCTCTCCTGTCTACCCTCTGTCCAACTGGAGAAGCAGAAACAATAACTCACAAGCACTGAACCCCTAAGTAGGTGCCGTTCTAAGCCTTTTATCTGTATCTATTTTAAGTTACCAAACACCATAAGGTGGGCACTACTGTTACCCCTATTTTTTTTTTTTTTTTGATACATGGGCCTCTCACTGCTGTGGCCTCTCCCGTTGCGGAGCACAGGCTCCGGACGCGCAGGCTCAGTGGCCATGGCTCACGGGCCCAGCCGCTCCGCGGCATGTGGGATCTTCCCGGACCGGGGCATGAACCCGCGTCCCCTGCATCGGCAGGCGGACTCTCAACCACTGCGCCACCAGGGAAGCCCTACCCCTATTTTATGAGTGGGAAAACCAGGGCACAGGGAGAGGGTCCCTCACCCGATGTCACACGCGAGCCGCAGGTGGAGCCGGGTATAAACGGGGCAGCCTGACGCTCAGCCTGCCCTCCTAGCTGCCTCCACACAGCTGCCTGCCCAGCAAAGATTCAAGACTGCTGGCGGCGGAAAGCATCTTCTACGGCCAAGGAGTTTGGATAAGCCGATCATGAGGACACAGGAAGAAATGACCTCCCAGGCTCCGTCCCTGGCTTTCCGTGTTACAGCCAGGTGCATTTTTAACTGGTCAAATGAGGACAGACTTGGTCGCCAGAAAGGCAGGATTCGTCTCAGCCCTGAGCCTGGGCCACTCAGACAGCAAAAATGTTTGTTTTCATGATTGCTCTTTTAACAGAAACCTTTCCATCCTTGTCAGCAGCCGGTCCTCCAGCGTGGTCCGGGGTGGGGTCAGTGCTGCCGGGGCGCAAGAGTTCCCTGGGTGGAGGGTGTCACACACCCAGGCCCCAAGAGGACCAGCTGATCAGTGCTGGAAGACCCACTCTTTTCCAGCCAGAGCTGGTGGAATAAAGGGTGTCCTCCACCCAAGCCATTCCACTGCAGATTGAAGATCCTTTATAAAAGTGCCTCGGAAAGACGCAGGTCCTGAGAACGTGTGCAGTGAGGCCAGGTCTGGGTGCACAGCTTAAAATTTGGGCTTAAAGTTCAAAGGTCAGAAAGCTGTGGCCCCTGCGGTGTCTATGATTCCATCCCCCAGTCCCACACTCATATACATCTTGCCTCAGACACGGTGCAGCAGTCCGCACTGAATCCCCAACACTGTGGCGCCTTGGTCACCGGACCTCTTCCTTCGCGGCTGCTCCCATCACCCCGTCTGCTGGGGTCTTTAAAGTGGGAAGACGTAGCTCAGTAACTCTCTCTGGGTTTTTTGTCCAAAATTGTATCAATATTCCCCGCTTATTCACCACTCGCACTGTTGATGGCATGCCACTTCCAAGATTAGGTCATTAAAAGACTGTAGGGCGTCTCTGGTTCTCTCTCTCGCCTTGCGTCCCTCACTCTGGGGAGAAGCCGCTGTCATGTGGCGAAAGGCCTTGTGGGGAGGCCCATGTAGATGTCTGCGACCAAGAGCCAGCAAGGAGCTAAGCCTGAAGCAGCTGGGAGAGTGAGCTGGGGGTGATCTCCTGACCTGCCCACGCCAGGTGAGTGAGCTGGGGGTGATCTGACCTGCCCACGGCGAGGTGAGTAATAAGCTAGAAGTGATCTCCTGACCTGCCCCCGGCCAGGTGAGTGAGCTGGGGGTGATCTCCTGACCTGCCCACGCCAGGTGAGCGAGCTGGGGGTGATCTCCTGACCTGCCCCCGGCCAGGTGAGTGAGCTGGGCAGAGGATCTCACCCCAGTGAGATGCCTGCTGCCCCAGGGGACAGCTTGACTGCAAACTCATGATAGACCCCGAGCCAGAGACCCAGCTAAGCTGAGCCTGGATTCCTGACCCTCAGAAACTGTGAGACAGTGTGTGTGGTCCCAAGCCACTGACTTTGGGATGATTCATTACAGAGCAGTAGGTGACTAATACGGCTACCTTGAGAGACTGATAAAAAGCTACATTTTTAATTATGTTTTGTCCCTGGAGCTGTGTGTGGTCAGTACCATGACATTGCTCCACAGCTGCCCTCTCCCTGCCCATGTGGTAGCAGCTTTGAGCAATCTCTTTAGCCCCCGTGACTCCATTTCCCCCTCTGAAAAGTGCGGGTGACAATGTCACCTATGTCATGGGGTCGCTGTGATAGATAGCTAAGCAAACAGGTATAAGTATGTAGCAAAGGCAGAGCTCAGAACAGGGCCTGCACAGAGCACACGCTCGCTATTAGCCTATTGTTACCCTCATTAGGTTGCCGATGATTTGATTCTGTTCACCCAGGAATGAAACAAACAAATTTACAGCACAGTCCATTCTCCTGGGGCCATTCCTGAGCATTTTTTCAGCTGACCAAACCCACCCGAATCATTCTCTCTCATTGTCTCACAGAGAACAGCTCACTAACGACATGGGAGCCATTAGCACCCCAGATAAGTCTGAAAATAAACACCTCCACGGTTATGATCAGTTTGGACGTATGGTATCACAATGTTTTGTGATCACCGGCAAACACACCTCTCTCTCTCTGCAAACAAACACAGCTGCTGGGGTGGAGCTGTGCTTTCCCACTTCCTGAGATTAAAGGCATGAATTCCCTCCCTCCCAGCGATGGTGACGGAGGGAGAGCCGCCACTGGCCACCTGCGGCCTACGGAAGTCCAGTACTCATCAAGCAGGTTTGTAGCAAAAGAGTCAGAGCCGGCTCCGGGGACCCAAGTAGAAGTATGTCCTGTCAACCTAAGGATGGAGAGTCTGAGAGAGGAGGGACAGGGCAGCGGTGAAGTCAGCCCTACCTTAACTCACTGCTCTGGGTTCAAGTGCAAGGGGCAGGTGGCCTGACAGGAGCCCTTCCCAAGTCCCAAAGGGCCACTGAATCGCTTTTTGAAAAAGAAGATTCTGATCTACTGGCGGTAGGAAGGAGCCTGCGATTCTGCGTTTCTAGCCACCTTCTGGGTCAATACTTTCCCTTGCTGAAATGTTGCTATATTTTACCATCCACACTATATCTTTTCAAATAATTTATCTACTTGGTCATGATACTGAAATTGTCAAGTAAACCCAGACTTCTCTTAACAACCACAGTTCCCATCAGCCAAGGGCAGACCGCGCACTCAGCACGGCTGTGGGATCCTGACTTACACGAGACCTTCAGTCTTCACGGCTCTGAGGCTGCAGGGGGCGGTGACCAAGGATTCCGGCTGGGAAGTCTCACTACCCTGAAACTAGCGAGGGCTTAAATTTCAACTCCACTGCTTCCTTTCCCTGGCCCCAGGTTTACTGAGATGGAATTGACATGTAACACTGTGTAAGTTTAAGGTGTACAATGATGATCTGATACATGTATGGACAAAGTGAAATGATTACTAAATAAGGTTAGTTCACACCTCCATCACCTCACAGTTACCATCTGTGTGTGTGATGAGAACATTTAAGATCTGCTCTCTTAGCAGCTTCCAAGTCTATGTAATGCAGTGCTGTTAACTCTGATCACCACGCTGTACATGAGATTCTCAGAACTGACTCGCCCTGCAGATGGAAGTTGTTCCTTGGACCACTTTCACCCATCCCCACCCCTCCAGCCCCTGACAACTGCCTTTCTTCTCTCTGTTTCTATGAATCTGGCTTTTTCACGTTCCACGTGTAAGTGGTATCATACAGTATTTGTCTTTCTCTGGTTCTTTCTCTTAGCGTGATGTCCTCAAGGTCCGTTATGTTGCAGATGGCAGGATTTCCTCCTTTCTCGTGGCTGAATACTATTCCACAGTATACATACGCCTTCTCTATCCATTTACCTGTCTATAGACACTCACCAACTCCGCCACTTTCCAACTAGAGGACCTTGAGCGAGCTACCTACCTGCTCTACCCCTCAGATGCTTCAACTGTAAAATGAAGAAGGATACTTGCCTCGGGGACTTGTGCACGTGGAGCTGTCCCATGCGTGGAGCTAATCATCCACGTATGGAAATCTATGCAGAGCGCTTACAGCGTGGTCAACACACATGAAACGTTAGCTCTTAACACGATCATTGCGCCCACTTTATGGAGAGGGAAACTGAGGCTTGGAGAGGGGGGTAATTTGCTTTGGGGCAAACAGCTGGTATACACGGCAGCACGGGAACTCAGACAAAACACAGTGCAATGTCTGAGGCTTTGTTAATACAGGACGTGGGAATTATACCTCTCAGAGATGGGCTAGAAAGTTGTCCTAAAAGGAGAACATGATTGAGGCTGAGGTGGAATTTCTACGCTCCCTGTTATCTTTAGTGGATGTGTAAAAGCACTCATATGTTCCAGATCCAGTCTCTCATTCTGAGCAACTCTCTCCCTTACCTTCATCTCCCTTTTTAACTTCATTGCACATTTATTTTGAGGGAGGGGGCATCTAAGCCAGGGTTTCTCAACCTCAGTGTGACTGACATTTGGGGCTGGATAATTCTTTGTTGGGAGGGTCTCCCGGGTGCCGTGCAGGTGCAGGGCTTCACCAGCATCCCTGGCTTTTATCCACTAGACACCAGTAGGACCCCACCACCACTCAGCAGGCCAAATGTCCTCTGGGGGCAGGACCGGCTGTCCCTGCCCCACTCTGAGGACGAGGAATCTACAGCAACAGTCGTTCTCTTCATCGCCAAACGTGTCCCATCCTGGATCCATCTCAATGACTCATGAAAGCAACTCATAAACTACACTGCCCTACACCAAACGTAAACCTGCTTCCAAAAGAAGGGTTCAACTGGTATAAATCAACCTTTTAGACTCTGCCAGAAATATCTCATCACTTTTCCTGCTCTGGGTCTAAAAGCCCACACTGACGCTTTCTTCTTATGGATTGAATTGTGCCCCCCTAACATTCATAGGTTGAAATCCTTCCTCATCTTCAGAACCTCAGAATGTGACTTAATTTGGAAATAGGGCCATTGCAGATATAATTAGCTGTGTTATGATGGGGTCATTCTGCGGTAGGGTTCTCCCTCTTCCAGCATGACTGGTGTCCTTATAAAAGGGGGAAATTTGGACACAGACACGGACACAGGGAGAGCATCACGTGAAGATGGAGACAGAGAATGAGGACGGTGTATGGACTGCAGAGCTCCGGAAGCCAGGAGAGAGTGTGGACCACATCCTCCCTCTTGGTCCTCAAAGGAACCAAAGCTGCCAACGCCTTGATCTTGGACTTCTAGCCTCCAGAACCGCGAGAGGGAAAGTTGCTGTTATTAGAGTCCCCAGTTTAGAGTGCTCTGTGTTACGGCAGCCCTGGCAAATGAATATACAAAGGCACTTATTTTCCCATCGTCGGATATAGTTTAGGTCTTCGGTAATTTCTCTGAGATCTCAATCCAGGGGCTATAACTGAACATATTTAGGGAGGCCAGAACTAGGTCAACGTGGTCAAAAGTATGGAATCAATAGTTCCTGACCGACAGGAATAAACCTAATAACAGGTAATATGACTAGGTAATATAATAGGTAATTATAACCCTAATAACCCCAAACCTCATAATCATTTTCCTCTTTAACGCAGGCATTTTGAAGCCTTTACTTCCTTGATACAGAGATCCCTGGGGCTGGTCCTTCCTGTGTCATCAGTTGTGATTTTTCCAGCAAACCAAATGCAGAAAACAGACTTTTATAATTCCCAGCTGACCACTAAATATAAATGGACATTGGGTATCTCCAAACTATACATCTCACATCTCATTATTCAGTTAAGGGATGAACATTCACCAAATATAATAAAAAGTTTCAGAAAACAGTGGAAGCAATACTAGGAAGGTGTTGATCCTGTATTCATTTTAAAGCTAAGACTTCCCCTCGCGACCTCTTGCGTTATATGCCTGTTAGACTTTAGAATATGATTTTCCATTCTCCAGAGTTTGGAAAGTGTCTTAATTTATCTTTTACTAATAACTTTTTATGATTTTATAGTAATATATGCTCATTGTTGGAAAATTTTAAAGTTACATACAAAAAAGTACAAAAGAAGACAACTGAAAACTATCAAACTCTACGAAAGCGGTGGTACCTTTATCTGTGAAATGAAGCATGAAAGAAGACACAGGTAGAGCGCACACATCCTGAGTCTGTAAACCTTGTTACATTTTACTTCTCCTCCTTTAGCCCAGTATGTCCTTAATACTCAACAAATGAAACATCTGTGTCTATCCAAACATTGAATTTTATCAAATTACTTCAAAGCTACCCTCCAAGAAACAGAGTGCTTTATCCACAAGGAACAATAATTCTACAAAATCCTTGGGAGCGTGGGGTTTCATCTACAAGAAACAGAAAACCAGTTTAAACCAGCTTAAGCTAAAAGGAGGATCATGAGCTCTTGTAACCGCAAGTCGAAGATGGAGCGGGCTTCAGGGCTGACTTGATCCAGGGTCCCACCCTATGACAGCCTGCTTCTCCTCGCTCCCAGGTATCCAACCCACCCTCAGACGCAATCAAGATGGGTTCAGCAAGACACCTTTGTGTAACAGCGTCCAGGGGAAGCAAGAGGAGGGGTACCTCTTGAAGCTTGCTCAGGAGAGAGGAAAACCTTTTCTAGAAGCTACCTGCAAGTGCCTCCTCACCCTTAAGGGCCGCAGTTGTACCACATCCCCCATCAGGACCACCCCCGCCCAAGAGGACTTGAGCAGCTCTAAAACCAGGGGAGATGGACCCTGGCTGCAGGGTGGGCGCACAGACTGACAGCATGGGAGCCACCTGGAAAGCGGTTTGGCAGGAATAAGTGGCGGGGGGGGGGTGGAAACGGATGTTAATAAGCAACCAGGTGTCGTGTCAGTTCCGTAGGAATCGCCTGGGTCTGACAGCTTGTCAGAATTCCACTGGGCACCTGCCAGAGTGCAGGGAATTTGAAAGGCAGAGGAAAATCGCTGGGCCAGGAGTAACTCGCCGTGCACTTAATAAAATCTAAACAGAAATCTCTGACCGTGTGACCTGCTGTGACTGAGAGCTGGTGGAGTCCGCTCTGGACTCGGCTGATCTGATCTTTCTGTCTAACCCAGGACTAAACTAGAAGCTGTAAACCCACTCACGCGGCACAAAAGGCATGCGTGGAAAAACTGTTACCTTGTATTCCGTTCTAAATCTAAGAGGGCTTTTCAAACACCACTTAAAAGTCTTAAGTGCAGGTGACACGAAAGGACCCACCCAGTGGATTTTGTAATATTTCCGGTGCCCTTTAAACCACGGTACGTTTCTCCTCCACAAAGAAGTGAACTGCCAGACGCTTGGAACATGTTCCTAGGCTCCCACTGAGGCTTTTTCTCAACAAGATATCTAGGTGACATCTCAGGCTCCAAGTCCAATAATTAGCTTGAACATGAGGAAGCTGAATCGGTTCAAATGCAAAATGCAAGGAAAGATCAAATGTGTGTCTGAATGTCAATGGGGTTGGGTTTCCAGATCAAAAGTTAATAGGAGGGCTTCCCTGGTGGCACAGTGGTTGAGAGTCTGCCTGCCGATGCAGGGGACGCGGGTTCGTGCCCCGGTCCGGGAAGATCCCACGTGCCGCGGAGCAGCTGGGCCCGTGAGCCATGGCCGCTGAGCCTGCGTGTCCGGAGCCTGTGCTCCGCAACGGGAGAGGCCACAGCAGTGAGAGGCCCGCGTACCGCAAAGAAAAAAGAAAGTTAATAGGAGAAGGTTTGGGATTCATCGCCAGTTACTAATGATGTCATTCAAAGGAATGAACAGAGGAGGTATACAGGGAATAAAATATAAAAATGGTAAGATAATTGAGTCTGTGTTGCGAGCTTTTATAGTAAATGCTAATATCCTTTGAAAGGGTAAACAAGTATACCTTATTGCAGCCAGGGCTCTATATGAGAGCAATTATTTTTTCCATGATGTTAGTTAAACCAGGTCAGCTGCTTCAAACCCATGGTTAAATCATCCCCTATGCAAACTGAGTAGTAATTGGGGTGTATATACAACCAGCATCCCTCCTGCCTTATCGTAATACCATATCTCCCTCCACCTACACAGCTGCTAGGGCTCCTTTGAAACTGTAAGTCAGCTTACATCATTTTTCCATTCAAAACCCTGCAGTAGTTTTCCATTTCTTTCTTTCTTTTCTTTTTACATCATTGCTTTACAATGTCGTGTTTATAGTTTCTGCTTTATAACAAAGTGAGTCAGCTATACGTATACATATATCCCCATATCTCTTCCCTGTTGCGTCTCCCTCCCACCCTCCCTATCCCACCCCTCTAGGTGGTCACAAAGCACCGAGCTGATCTCCCTGTGCTATGTGGCTGCTTCCCACTAGCTATCTATTTTACATTTGGTAGTAGATGTATCTCCAGGCCGCTCTCTCACTTCGTCCCAACTTACCCTTCTCCACCCCTGTTTCTTCAAGTCCATTCTCTACGTCTGCATCTTTATTCCTGTCCTGCCCCTAGGTTCTTCAGAACCATTTTCTTATAGATTCCATATATATATGTTAGCATACGGTATTTGTCTTTCTGTTTCTGACTTACTTCACTCTGTATGACAGTCTCTAGGTCCATCCACCACATATATACACTGGAATATTACTTAGCCATAAAAAGAAATGAAATTGAGTTATTTGTAGTGAGGTTTTCCATTTAATTCTACAAAAAAAGCCAAACTCCTCCAAGGCCTACAAATGTCTGTATGATCTGAGTTCTTGGACCTCATTTCCTGCTACATCCCCCCCTCCTCCCCGCTCATTCTGCTTTAGCTGTGCCTGCTGTTCCTAAAACACACCAGGCACTCCCGGCCTCAGGGCCTTTGCACTGGCTGTCCTTCCTACCTGGGAAGCTGTTCTCCCAGCAATCTATTTGGCTATAACTCCTCTACCCCTCCAGTCTTGGCTCATATTTTATCTCTTTGCCGAGGCCACCCTGCCACCTTTTCAAAAATCTCCAACTTCTGGGCTTCCCTGCTGGTGCAGTGGTTGAGAGTCCGCCTGCCGATGCAGGGGACGCGGGTTCGTGCCCCGGTCCGGGAAGATCCCACATGCCGCGGAGCGGCTGGGCCCGTGAGCCATGGCCGCTGAGCCTGCGCGTCCGGAGCCTGTGCTCCGCAACGGGAGAGGCCACAGCGGTGAGAGGCCCGCGTACCGCAAAAAAAAAAAAAAAAAAAAAAAAATCTCCAACTTCCTTCCAGCCAGCTCCTCCCCATCTCGTGTCCCTGGTCCCCTAAACACTATATTTCTTTCCAAAACATTTCCCATTAGAGTATGCAACATCTTTGACCTCTTATAAAGTTTTTTTTAAAAACTGAGGTGAGATTCACAAAAAATAAAATTAACCCTTGTAACATAAACAACCTGGTGGCATATAGTCCAATAAATGGCCCACAGGCATCTGAGAAGATGCTCGACATCCTTAGTCATTAGAGAAATGCAAATGAAAACCACAAGGAGACACCACTTCACACCCACTGAGATGGTTATAATAAAAAAAAAAAAAAAAGGAGAATTACAAGTGTCAGTGAGAATGTGCAGAAATTGCTAGCAGGCCTGGGAAGCAATACAGCTACTGTGGAAGAAGTCTGGAGGCTCATAAACACAGAATTATCATATGAGCCAGCAAGTCCACTCTCTTGCTTTTTGATTACGTATTATTGTTTTCTGTCTGTCCCCAGTAGAATGGGAGTTCTGTGGGAGAGTTCTGCTTTGTTTTCAAAGGATCCCAGCACCTACAGCAGGGCCTGGAAAAGAACAGCGGCTCAATAAATTGTTGTAAATTAAATAGATAAACATGGAGATGGCCGGCCTTTCTCATCTTAGAAAAGCACCAAGCCATTCCCCACTTTCTTGATATCTGTAGGATAACTCAGTGTTTCTGCTGATATCTCAGCTACAAAGCAGACCCATTTCCTCCTCTCTCTGAATTTTTTTGGCTCCAAAACATGTACGGGGCCTCACTCTGTAGATCTTTTTATTTATTGGAGCCACACTTGTTCACACAGCAGCACAAAAGTTAACACAAGAAGAACAGTCAGGGACTTCTGTGGTGGCACAGTGGTTAAGAATCCACCTGCCAATGCAGGGGGCACGGGTTTGAGCCCTGGTCCGGGAAGATCCCACATGCCGCGGAGCAACTAAGCCCGTGCGCCACAACTACTGAGCCTGCTGCGCTCTAGAGCCCGCGAGCCACAACTACTGAAGCCCACGCACCCAGAGCCCGTGCTCCACAACAAGAGAAGCCACCGCAACGAGAAGCCCGCGCACCGCAACGAGGAGTAGCCCCCGCTCGCCGCAACTAGAGAAAGCCCACGTGCAGCAGCGAAGACCCAACGCAGCCAAAAATAACTAATTAATTAATTAAAAAAAGAAGAATAGTTAATGAAATAAATAGAAACCGTGTATCTCCAGGTTGTAACCACACAACGCCCCAACTTTGCTGGACAGATGCGGAGAAGGAACCGATCCACGGCCATACTGGATGGGCTTTTAAGTAATATTGCTTTGACTCTCAACGAGGAGTGGGAAACAGCTGAAAACTCGTACTGGAGACAACGCACTTTGTACCCAGCAGGTTGTCAAATACAGGCTCTTACTCAGCACCATGCAGTGGAATCTGTCATCAGTGAAGAGTTAAGTCTGTGAACCACCTACACCTACAGCTACACCTACAACTCGGCAGTGAGGGCGGGGCTAGGTGTACAGAACAGGAGAGGACAGAAGATACTTTTAGGGCAGAAGGAGTTGGGAGGGGGAGTATAAAGAGACTAAAAGGAGTGAGGCAAGTTGGTATAAAGATTTGTGACCACAGACATAGAAAACAATCTTATGGTTACCAAGTGGAAAAGGGGGTGGGGGGATAAATGAGGAATTGGGGATTAACAGATGTACACTACCGTGTATAAAAGAGATAAACAACAAGGAGCTGCTACTGTAGAGCGTGGAGAACTATCCTCAATACCTTGTAATAACCTACAAATGAAAAGAATCTGAAATACACATATTCTTTTTCAGAAGCACCTTGCTGTACACCTGAAACTAACACAACATTGTAAATCAACTATACTTGGATTTTAAAAATTAAAAAATAAAAGAGTTGTGACCAGATTTAACTTGCTTATGTAAACAGTGGTTCACTTTGGGAAAGCCTGAAACACAAAATACAGTCCAGGAGAACAAAAATTCTTTACAACAAAGGGATCTTTTGAAATATCTAAACTGTTGAAAATGTTATAATGAGAATGTATTCGTATCAATATACTTACATCCTGTAGATTCATAAGACACAACAGTGATTTAAAGACACAAAAACATGTTTCTAGACCTGAGGTTTTCAGGCAGGGGTCTGGCACACAGGTGTATGATTATAAGGCAAGGTCAACTGTCCTACAATCAATCTGTCACTACTAATCAAGTATGTGGACATTTATTAGTTTGTTTCTTTTCTTATAAATTAGGGTTTATGATGCCACTATATTACGATCGACAGTCCTGTGCATTCTGGTATCCTTGCGGGAAGGGGTGCTGTCTGGCACTCAAGCCCACCCTCTCTCCTCTGCTCCCTGTCTGACTCCGCCAGTAGGGGGTGCTAGGGAGACAGGAAGGATGGAGGAAGGAGAAGGGCATCATCTCTTAGGCTTTCCGTCACTGTTGTCCCTGCCCCGGCACTTAACTGGACACGGGCAGGCTGTTCCGAGAGCACCAGTTGGTGCCTACTTGGAGTTCTCCCATCATTGTGTCCCCTGGGGGACCAACAACCAACCATCAGCAGCCCTCACTTGAGGCTCTGGGTCCCATCCACCTGCCTCTGAATGTTCATAATATTAGCCACTCAGCCTCCCCCTTCCTGCCTTTGTCACTCTCTAATACCTGATTAACAGTTCTGCTTGCGTATGTGTATATACATATATAATTCTCTGTGTTGAAATAACTGGTGTGGTCTCCATCTCCTGACTCGACCCCTAGTGATACAAATAAGCCTCAGTCCCTCTTATCCGTGCCTTGGAGCCATCTTGTCAAGATCACCTGCCATATGTCAAGGAAGGAAAAGAAGAACTGCTGTCACAGAACTGTCGTCCTATGCCGTGTATCAGCCAAAAGAACTCCTAATCATTTGAAATCTAACATCTCCCTCCCTTGCACGTTAGTCGAGGTTCTTCCTTTGCAAGCAACAGAAACAGCCTCGGGCTACCGTCAGCTGGGACGGTGGGGTCTCGAAACACCCAAAACCAAGTTCAGCAGCAACCTTGCCAGACGACAAACCCAGGATATCTCAGGGGACCCAGCAAGAGGAGCTCAAGAACCTTCTCCCCGGAGGGCTGCTGCTCCTTGCTTCAGCACCCCGAGACCTTCCGCTCTGAACAGTCAATTCCCAGGAGCCCAAATCTGACGGCCAGGCACGGATCCGTGGTATTTCCGATCAGATCTGCTCCAGCAAGTGGACGGGTCTCGTGGTCCCTACACCGACTCAGGGCCAGTCCCTGAGCGCGGGGAACTGTTGTAAGCTCAACCCTGCACCCTCTGATCCTAACTTTTCATACCAGGTGAAGGTGACAGGCTGCCTTGTGGGAAACTCGGAAGAACAGAGAGACGGGCTCCCGAGACCCCATCACAGTCGGAGCAGCTGTCACACTAAGAGACCCTCTTGCTAAGTTGATATGCACGTTTCTTCCCAGGTGCTTAAAGCTAAATGCTCTGCTTTGAAACATCTGTCGAAAACCCTTCCAGTTCCCTGATCCCATAGACACATGTCTTATGGAAATGACTTAACACGAACTACCTTGTACGCTCTCTCTTCCAGCCGGATCCTCTTCTGTGGGCAGAGTTACCTGCGTGCCAAGCAGGCGTCTGCACAGGTATAAAACTATTTCTGGACAGCAGGGTGTTATCCAATGGGGAAAAACAGAGACGGTCCTGGGGTTGATTTCTAAAATGTCATCGACCCTCCTTACACAGCCAGCCCAAACATCCAAGCCAGTTGCTGATGATGGGAACATCTATTGGCCACCTACTTCCTTTGCAAACCCTACATAGCAGCTTGGGCAGGCGTCCCTGTATTTTATAGTTGTCTCAGTTCCGCGTATAAAATATTGTTCATATCAGATGAAACGATGCACTGGGAACACCGCAGAGGCGGTCAGCGCTCTGCTAGCCTAGGGTACGCCGACCCTGGGGACACCTGCCACAGTCTCATGTGGCTCTTCTCATGTCACTCATGAGGCACAGTGACCTTGATCATTACCTAGAGGGCAGGCACCTCATACCTAAAGAGACGGCTGAGGGAGCCTTCAGGAGCGGAGTAAACCTCCACTGGCTCAGAGAATAAAGCATCTCCTCCAACCACCTGACTACAGAATTCCAGGGCTCCCTCTCCTTGGTCCTTGTGCAGCCCCCAAAGACTCACTGCACCCCACTGACACTCTTGCACAAGTCAGGGCTAAGCCACAGACCCTGCAGCAGGGGATCCCAACGTGGACACAAGTCCAGTCTCTGGAAACTGGACGTGGCCGGGCTGGTGCCTGGATCAGAAGGCATCTACTGAAGGGTTTATGGAAACAATGAACTTGTTAAAAACCAACTCTGCCACACACGAATTCGTTTTACACACAACTTTACAGGGAGAGAACACCACCACGTTGGCCTCAAAATGACATATCTCAGTCGTTTCTAAAACTCAGATGCTAAGGAAGAGGATGTGCAGGTTTGCTGGACACCTTATTCTTTGCCCTCTATGTGACTCATGAAAACCTGAACTTGTAGACCTCTTATTGGAATAAACATCAGGAAGGAGAAAAATGTTGGTATGTCAACACCTGCAGAAACATCAAAAAGGAACGGTATCATGGGATAATTAAGCGGTGGGACCCTGGAATTCGAGAGAGGCTTGAACGGAAGTGCGAGCTCCTACAGGCGCTCTGTGAGCGTGCGTCAGAAAGGTATCTAACCCGTTCACATGCTCACCTCTCCCTGTGCTGGTTCCTACGCCACGTACAGTTCTAATAATTCAATGAGACGCGTCTGGCCCGATCTGAGCACTCGTCACACTTTCATCATGGTGATGATTTACTACAGGAAAGATCACCAAAAGTCCCACAATAAAAATGGCGGCAGCAATTAAGTGGGAAGAGTAATGGTCAACAGTAGTCAGGGTCTGGTTTTTTCAGTAGGTGGAAAAATTACTAATTAATTTAGCACGTACTTATTACTGGCATTGCTGTAGGTGTTGGGAACACAAAAATGGGGGGAAACTAGGCAAAGCGCCTGCCCTCCTGGAGCTCAGAGTTGAATAGGCAGCAGAGACCGAGAGAAAAATGCCATCGGAAATAGAACTGGACCACAGTCATTGTCCACGGGCTCGGTAAGCAGCCGGAGGGGCTTTGTCTGACAACCTAGAAGTTCAATCGGAAGTACGGCAGGAGCTCGTGGTGGGACTGGGGTGGGAGGGGCATGAGAGCAAGTGGTGAGAACCCCAAAATTCCGCTGCAGGGATGTCCTGCCGCATCGAGAGCAGGTGAACTGTCCACAGCAGCTGCGGCGACTCAGGCGCTCACCTTCCTCGCGGGCTGACACGAACCGCCGCCAAGCAGAGGCAGTAAAGGGGCCCAGGGCCTCCCACACGGGCACGGAGGGGGCAGACGCCAACGCCTAGGAAAGCAGCAGAGCAAAACCGCGGCGCTGCAGGGGACAGCTCTGCCAGGAAAAGAAAATCTGCATATCGTATCTACATGAAGAAACTCATAGAGCAGAGAGGAGATGAGAAAGCAAAACTGATGGATCAATTATTGATTTGGGGTAGGATCAGAGGTAAATACTTTCCTTTATTTACAAATGTTCTTTAATAGACTCACAGACGTAGAAAACGAACTTGTGGTCACCGAAGGGGAAAGTAGGGGAGGGATAAATTGGGAGTTTGGGATTAACAGATACACACTACTATATATAAAATAGGTAAGTAGAATAAATAATATAAAAATATAAAATAGATAAATAACAAGGAAGTACTGCATAGCATGGGGAACTATATTCAATATCTTGTAATAGCCCATAATGGAAAAGAATCATATATATGAATGATATTACACATAAATCATATATATATACAGATAACTGAATCACTTTGCTGTACGCCTGAAACATTGTAAATCAACTATACTTCAATTAAAAATAAAATCAATTTTAAAAATAAAAATGCTCTTTATTTTTGGTATAATGATTTTAAAGATAAATCTGTGTGTGTGTGTTTACTGAAGATCTAGGTGAGCTAATAACATGAGCCATATAAATAAATTAACTACTTGCAGGATCTGAGTCTAATCAGCCATCAGCAATGGGTCTTTTTTTTTTTTTTTTGGGGTACGCGGGCCTCTCACCGTTGTGGCCTCTCCCGCTGCGGAGCGCAGGCTCAGTGGCCGTGGCTCACGGGCCCAGCCGCTCCGCGGCATAGTGGTATCTTCCCGGACCGGGGCACGAACCCGCGTCCCGTGCATCGGCAGGCGGACTCTCAACCACTGCGCCACCAGGGAAGCCCAGCAATGGGTCTTAAAATAATTTTTTCACCCTTTGCTCCCTTGCCCTTTTCTTTGAAATCTGGAGACCTGGCTCTAGCATAGGGCAGGAGGAGGGAGACTGGGCGTGTTTGCTGGGGGCAGGTGACTATTTCCGGTCCCTGGTGACGGGAAGCAGCTGAGGATGGGGACAGAGCAGCGCAGTGGAGGTGGCGCAAGCAGAGAAACGCTGCACGCAGCCCAACGCTGCTCAACTTGAGATGGGGGTAATTCTGAAACCTCTCTGGGGCTGTGCCTGGACTCAGAGCCGACTGTTCGGTGCAGAAATCCCCCTTCAGCTCAAGTCGCCCCCGGCTCTCTTTCCAGCCTCTGCCCACGACTCTGCAGGCACGGGATGGAATTCAGAAGGAAAGGAGAAAAAAGGCTTGCCATTTCTGAAGGGAATGAAAATGGCAAGCAGAGATCGAAGCTCTGCCGTCTCCTTGTGAGTTTTCATTTAAACGGATTATCACCATGCTCACGTGACGCTCCTATAATAAGGTCAAGCTTAATTGTTCTCCCTTCAAAAGGATTTCTAGGGCCTCCCTGGTGGCGCAGTGGTTGAGAGTCCGCCTGCCGATGCAGGGGACAGGGGTTTGTGCCCCGGTCCGGGAGGATCCCACGTGCCGCGGAGCGGCTGGGCCCGTGAGCCATGGCCGCTGAGCCTGCGCGTCCGGAGCCTGTGCTCCGCAACGGGACATCACCAAAATGAGGGGGAAAATCCATCAAATGGATGAAGATAAAATCCCGTCATACACACCACATTGTTTCAGGTTGGAGATATATAAGATCAAGACGCAGCATTTGGAAAACAAGGGTGAACCTCCCTGCGGGAGGAAACATCCAAGTGGATGAGCTACCAACTCCCCAGAAACATGGACGGGGCGGGGTGGGGTGGGGTGGGGAAGAACGTCCCTGCCCCTGCCAACAGATAATGAGATGAGTCTAATTCTCATCTCATTCTGTTCCCAAAAGAGCTAGGGGAATTCTGGGGCAAATTACTTCCTCCTAGAGCATTTCTGTTATTGCCATCGTTTTACTTCTTACATAAATAAAATTCCCCATGTGTGTGCACGATGCACGGTGATGCACTGCTCCACGTGCAATGTGCCTTTCCAGGTGCACCCCTCTGGGTTCAGACTGAGGGTCTCTAAGCCCAGCCCCAGAGGCAGATTTGCATTTTTGGAGTCCAGGTGAGAAAGAGGTTTCATAAGCTGCACCCTCAGTGGCACACGGGGATTCAGACTGCCGGGGACCTAGGGAAGGTGTGACAGCTGGTCTGTGACTTTCCTCCTGGACACCACAGGGGGTACCTGGAAGCCACGAGCAGCCCCACCTTACAACCCAGTCTCCCTTCCGCTCACAGGGAAGACTGAACTTCCTGGACCCCTGTGTTGGGTGGGATCACGTGACCAGTTCTGACGCATTAGTTGTGAGTAGAAGTAGCAGGTGCCACTTTCTGGACCAGAGGACTCAACAACTGGAGCCAGATGCTCCCAGCTTGTATGCCTCTGCGGGGCAGCCAGCAACGGTTCAGACGGTGGCTGCGAGGGGCCACAGTGAGCAGAGTCCTGCCATCCCAGGACAGCCACGCAGCTTGAGCAACAAATAAGCATCCGAAGTTGGGGGATGTTTGTTACTGCAGCATGATCGAAACTTCTCAGGCCGATACAGGACTAGCTGCCAACTATGTGAATCTCTAAGCAGCACACATGTGAAATTTCACACAAGGTAAAGTCAGGTCCCCTATCAATCAAAATACAAGATGTTTCCAGGGTTGTTCTTTTTTTGTTGTTGTTGTTTTACTGTTCCAAACAATGCTACATTATATCTATTTATGGTTAATAGTGCTTTCCCATTCCTTGAATGCCTGCGACAGTCGGGCACTGTTCTAGGCACTGTGCATCCTGCAACGAGCAAAACATACAAAGCCCCTGTTCTCATGGAGGGAAGAGACACACAGCAAGTCGACGCAGCAGGCCAGGTAGTGACGAGTACTATAGAAACAGGGCAGTGTAAAGAAGATGGAGAATGAATTAAAGAGGAGTGATGTGTCACTCAGGTTCCCGAGACCCGAGTCTGCGCACCTCCTCCCAGCCCTGTGTTCAGTGAGGTCACCCAGTAACTCGAAAACAATGCCAGTGGAAGTATTTGCACCATGGAAATGGGCAAACGCTACAAACCAGAGTTTTGGGGTGGGTGGGACTTCTCCCCCAAGGAGGTGGTTTACCAGAAGCCCCCTGGATGTTTGGACGGAGACAGAATTGGGAATGAGAGGGAGTAAGGGCGGGAGTGACATGGTTAGGAAGGGCATTGTGGGTAGAAGAGACTGCAGTGCAAAGACACTGACGTGCGGGTGAGCTTGATCGCTGGGGTGGCATGGAGCGGGGGGTGGGAAGGTGCAGTGCAGGAGGAAGGGCTGCAGGTTACACAGGGCCTTGTAGACAATGCGAGAGCTCTGAATTTTATCCTGAGTGTGGAGACATCTCTTTGACAGTCCTGTATCTTTAAATGTATACTTTAAAGCTATAAGACCAAAGCAAAGACAAAAAAGGGAAGGAAGGAAGGGAGGGAGGGAGGGAGGGAGGGAGGCGAAGGGAACGAAAGGAGAAAATGCATAGTCTCATGTCCAGGGCCATGGGAGTTTCACGGAGGAAATAAGTGGCTCGCTACTGAATGTGTGAGATGCTCTGGGGTGCGGCTTCCACCCTCCATGTGTCTGAGGTCTCACTCAGCAGGTTGGCCGCAACCCTCAGAGCCTTAAGCAACCGGCCCGCGGGAGCGGCTCAGAGGGTAGCATCCCAGCCTTGAGCAGCCCCGGGGAGGTGCATCCTTCCCCTCTCCAGGGGGAAGAAGATGGGTCCCTGTGTGTGCTTGTTCATACCCAGGACCACAGAAATCACCCAAAAAAGAAAATTGAACCAAACTGTTCTCGTCTCCCCGGCCAAGTGGTGGATAAACGTGCATCTCTCTGGGTATGGAAACCAGAGCGAGACAGGGATTAAGACGGAGCTGGCAGGGCAGGATGACGGTCGGAGCTCTTTAGCACCAGCTGCTGCGAGCGCCCAGGAGCCCTGCTGCGGAGCCAAGAGGCATATGCACTCTCCACATGCCACCAGCTGCAGCCCCGAGTCCTAAACGGATCACACCGGGAGAGAGATCGCCAAACGGCGTGTCCACTGCAGTCGGGCAGGTGCCATGCCCGGAAGCAAAGATCTTCGTGTCAGAAAAAGCCTGAACGAGTGGCTGAGGCTGGGTGGGCAGAGCTTTTGGACAGAGACGAGCACAGAAAGGAGCGAAGGATGGCCCAGACCCTCTTGCACCATCTCAGGAGAAGCTGGAGAAGCCCACGTGGCCGGCTCTGGCCCCGTGTTGGCCTCTCTGGGTCCATCTGGTTGGGCTGGGCTGGGCTGTACTTTCCTCTCCCAGCCTGGGAGAGCCACCCATCTCGTCTTCCACTACAGCTGTTGCCCTGGGCATGGGTCTTGGGATCAAAAAGATGTAGCAACACTGAGCTCACAAAATTCTGTAGGGAAGACCAATCCCTGCTGTGCCTGCACCTGTACCAGTTCTTCCGCGTTTCGCCCGATTCACTCATTTCCCTTGACCCGGCCGCCTAAGCTTTAGAGCTTGCAACCCCGAGACAATAAAAAGTGTCAATAAGAAAAGACCAAGAAAAAATGGACCAAAGTAGAGAGTGGGAGACCGGCTAATTGTTTTTCTATTTATCGATTTCCTCAGTCTTTCTGAAATGTGTTTAAGCAGCTTAAAGTTATTTTGAAAGTCATTTTTAAAACGACCACAAGCCCTTTCAGTGATCCACCAGGGGATATGCAATAGACCGTCTCTTACAAAATCACTGGGTTTCATAGCTTTGTCCAGCCCTGAGGGGAATTTGTACATTAAGACGGAGAGAGTCAGGGGGAAGTGATGTCCCCCACTTGCTGTCACACCCAGACGGCTGGCAGCTGCCCACAGCACACTTGCAGGCACGAATCATCTCTCCACTCCTTCCCTCCCACACAAGCCTGCAGGTGTCTCCCAGGCAGAAGCTCAGCTCTCAGAACATTCCAGCACCATTCCTATCACCAAGGCTTTGTACCCACTGTTCCCCCAGCCCCTGCCTGAAATGTCCCTCCTCCTTTCTAGCCCACCATTCCAACTCCTCTCCAATCTCCACAACCCCACTCAAGTCCCACCTCCTCCAAGAAGCCTTCCTTCCACCCCCTCCAGCCTCCAGCCCCTTCTCGAGCTCTGAGCTCCACATCAGTGTTTCCTAGCCTGCAGGCAGGCAGCTCCCCCTTCCCTATCCGTGCCATATCCCCATGCCACCTGTGCTGTTCATTTGGAAATCTTTTGTATTTAGGTCAATTCACTTTCTATTAACACTTTCTCAAATAAACTCACTTTCCAGGAGACCTGATTTCATCACAGTGAAATGAAGAACAAGTAGCATTTATTCTAAATGGTAACCATGAAAATAAATACAAGAAAAACCAGACATTATCAGGTCTTAGCTAAACCCCTGGCCTGTCCCCAGTCACTGCGCCCAACACCTGCCCTTCACACCAGAGCCGAAAGGAGATTGACTCTCGCGGGAGAGGCGGTAATGATGCTTCGGCACCAACCCGAGACGCTGTCATTTTCAGTATCAGAAAGATTGCAGGAGACGCAAGAGGGGGTCATTCAAATACACGGGACTGATGTTACCTAAAGCATCTGGGGCCGCCTCACTTCACAGCGTGGTCATTTTGTCACCTGATTACATCTATTGTCCTGTCATCAGTTTAACACAGGAGTTTCTGGTTTCATTCCCAAAGGAAATAGTGAGCTCCATGAAGTTTCCCCTAGGCGTCCACCGAGGCAACCACATAGCTGAGCTCACAGAACGTATATGCGATGTATGTTTTGATGAAAGGGGCGTCCCAAATATGATTAAAATTCTCCTTTGGTACCTGCAGGTCCCAGGGAGGTGGGATTTGCAATGGCAAAGTCAGGGATTCCTTCCGATGTTAATCTCCTCCAGGCTTTGTGGAGAGCATCCCGGGTTAAATGCTTGGGAGCTTGGCCTTGTGTCCTAAGCCCTCTCTGCGAAAGTTGGTGACTGAAAGGACATCAGACTTGCTAACCAGGAATTGAAACATCAATACTCTTATCTCCAGGACTTTCCCTTAATAATCTAGCTCCAGTCAGTAACAGCAAGGAAGCAGGGAAGACCCTCACAGGGGCCACCAACCCTACTCATCCCAGCAACGTACCGTGATCTCCTTAAACAAAAGATTCTACACAGACGCACACACACTTCTTTGTTCTGTGGTGTTTGTCTCCTGCTGAGATGAGTAGAAACAGACTCACTTTTCTTAAAAGAAATATTAATAGCTCTCAGTGAAAAGCACTCATTTATGAACCCAAGGAATCACTTCTCCTGCAAAAAAAGCTCCACACGTCTCCAACCAGAGTCCTCTGAAATCCCGGCTAGAGGAAGGGGTCAGCGCCTAAACCAGATGGAAAGCGTGCCTCTCTGCTCCTTCAACACAGGCAGGTAATTCCTGGTGAGTCCAGGATCCGGTCAACCCCGCCTTAGCCACACAGCTTGCTGACAAACACCACGCACGCCAGCTGGGTGGGCCAGGCCCTGCCCACGAACAGGGCTGACTGACCGTCCTGGTTTGCCTGGGACTAGGGGTGGACCCTGGATTCAGGGCTGAAGCTGGTAAGTCTCGGGGGGAACTGGGATGAGCTGGGCACCCACATGAACACCCCTGGCATGCCACCTGAGATGCCCTCTGCGGCATCTGCGTGGACCGGACCTCACCATCCCCCCAGGCATCCTTAAAGCCCCAGCGCACGAGCTCGCCTTCCTGTGGGTTCCTCCACCCTCAACAGGCGCCGTACGTGCTGCCTTGGGCTGTATGTAGCCTGCTGTTTCATAACCCTACAGTTCATCTCTCCAGAAGCTTCTAGAAGGCAGATCCTGTAGTCTCCCCAGCTTTCCCCACAGGTGGCAGGGGGCCAATGGCACAGAGCCCACCCAGCTTCTTTTCCTCCTGTTACAAGACTCCAGCATTCACTGTCCTCCCTGGAAAAGCGGCCCCATCAATTCCTTCAGCATTCCCATAGGTTGAGGGTTTTATTCTGTGACATCAGATCTTTAGTCCACCTGCCATTTATTTTGGGATGAGGTCTGGGGAAAGAATCTAACGCATATGCTCTTCAATTCAGGTTGACAGGTGCTCGAGCCCAAATCCCTTTATGGAACGGTCTTTTCTTGCGCTGCCGACTTCAAAAGAAAACAGTTTCAAATAGCAAATTCTCACATGCAATAATAACAAACAACATTTCCTGAACACGCACCACATGTCAGGCGCTGTGGGGGGCACTTTGCACACGCTCGATACTGTCGTTAACCCCGTTTTACCGACAAGGACGCTGAAGTGTAGACAGTTTCAAGCAGCAGTTTTCAAAGTGGGGTTCCCCGACCACCACCCGCAGCATCGCCGGGAACTTGCTCGAAATGCAGCTGCTCAGCTGCACCCGGACCAAGGAGTCAGAGCCTGGGTTGGGGGCAGCCGCCTGGGGTTTGACCGGCCCCCCAGGTGACCCCATGCACCCCCCAGTTTGAGAACCCCTGGTGGAAGGAAGCTGCCCAGTGTCACTTGGCAGGTAGGTAGAAAGAAGAATCGGACCCAAGCAGCCGTATTCCTGAACACACGGTGTCAACTCAGGGCTCATTCCTCCCTCAGAAAGGCATGTGGGTCCCCGTTTTCTGAGCGGGGTGATTGACTGCCATGTTTACTCTGACAAGAGTGCCTCCCCTTTGTATCCTCTGATGCTTTAAAATCTCTAAAAACTCAGTAGCCAACCCAACCCTCCATCTCATGACAAATATTTCTTTCTTTTTCCACATCTTTATTGGAGTATAATTGCTTTACAATGGTGTGTTAGTTTCAGCTGTATAACAAAGTGAGTCAGCTATATGTGTACATATATCCCCATATCTCGTCCCTCTTGCGTCTCCCTCCCGCCCACCCTCCCTATCCCGCCCCTCTAGGTGGTCACAAAGCACCGAGCTGATCTCCCTGTGCTATGCGGCTGCTTCCCACTAGCTATCTATTTTACGTTTGGTAGTGTATATATGTCCATGCCACTCTCTCACTTCATCCCAGCTTACCCTTCCCGCTCCCCGTGTCCTCAAGTCCATTCTCTACATCTGTGTCTTCATTCCTATGACAAATATTTCTAACCATCATCATTTCCTCCACCTATAGCTATCAGCCAAGCTGGGAAGTTAGTAATGGTAATAAGAAGAAGAAATAATCATGAGAAAATAACGGTAACAAAAACTAGCTACCACTTGCTAAGAGCTTACACATGTGCCAGAAGTTTCCATGCCCTACCTCGTTCACTCCTCGTAAGGACCCTACCAGGTAGGTCCAATTACTGCTCCTCTTTTCAGAGGAGAAAACTGAAGCATGGAAATTCCAAACAACAGCCTCCAGCTAACAAGGGAAACAGCCAGGACCCCAACCCCACTGGCCAGGGCACCCCTGTTACCAGGGGCTCCAGGCGACCAAGGAAAATCAAAAGGGTCCTGCTGCCCGGCACCAGGGAAAGATCTGGGTGAGAGCAACCTGGAGGATGAGGCTGGTCTGAGTGCCCCGGGTACCTCCATTCACCCCATGAAGAAATTTAGTCCCTGAGAAAACCAGGCTGCCTTCAAGCCATGGTCCCCAGCCTCACCTGCATACTGGAATCACTGGGAGACACTTTAAAACAGCCAAAGCCTGAGCTACATCCCAGACCAGCTAAACCGCAGTCTCTGGGGAGGGATGCTGGCATCAGTGGGTTGATGCCCTCCGGGTACAGATGTGTTTAGGGACCTCTGCTCTCAAGCATATAAAGATATAAATCTTTACAGGAAACCCATGAAAAGAGTTTTCCTGTAGAAGCTTCTACACCAGGAAGGCAACCCCCATGCCAATGGACAAAGGGAAGCTCACCGTTAAAGAATCCAGTGAAAACTGTCTCTGTGATGAGAGTTCTCAGCGCATCACTGAATGCCCCGGAGACGGAAACCCACCCTGAAGCACGTTATCCCTACACCCTCGGCGCAAGCTCAAGTCCACCCCCAGCTGACAACATGCTTAACTGCTCCTAATTAGCCACCATCTTCCCTGGAGAGCCGGTGAGAAAGCACGGAGGCCAGAGAGCCCCAAACCAACCAGTGCCCTGAGGCTCTCACTCTCTCTCTCTCTGCTTCACCATCAGGGCCCCTGCAGGAAAAATAATTCCTGCAAAGCATCACTAAGACTTCCAGTATCCTCCAGGGCTTTCTGCAGCCCTTGCTCATCAGGACAAAGCATGCCTATGATGGCTAGAGACAAAGCTGACAATTTTGCAACTCAAGAAGGACAGCAGTTGAAGTTAGAAGGATAAAAGGTTCACGTCTGAGTCTGTAGACGGAGCTCCTTGCATTTCTCCTGAACACAGACCTGGTGTGTGTCCCTTTGGAGACCACCCTTGCTGGGAACAGCCAGAGAATTTCACCTTCTGGTTTGTCTCTGATACCTTTTAAGCCATGCAATTGTTAAAGATCATCCAGAAAAGGCTAGAATTGTAAAGACTCCATCTTCCATTTTACGAGCAAAGCAATCCTCCCCCAGTTGAGGGCACACTCCGTGAACCTCTTGCGGGGAAGCAGGGGGTCACCTAGAGCAGAGCTGGGCTGGGGGAGGCTGCGGCGTGGAGGCCAGCACCCAGCATTCACAAACGACAGCCCACACTCCCACCTCCGGCAAGGGGATGTCTCTCGGGGGACGTGCCTGCGGCTCCACTTCATTGGGTTTGCTTGTTTCTGCTCCTAAAGAAACTGATTAAGCCTAATTTTCCTGGATCCCGAGTCCAGAAGCAGGAACTCACTTTAAAAATTAGGAGGCGAATAGAAAGACAGACCATCGCCACCCGCAGACTGATTCTACAGGCTCTCACGTGGGCAGAGTACGTGTGAGCTGGAATCAGAGAAAGTCCATTCCCCAGAGAAAGCAGGATCAGCAAAACATCTTCTGTAAAAAGCCGGAGAATGCGTATATTTTTAGGTCTTGCAAGCTGGGCTGTCTCTGGCACAAGGGCTCAGCACCACCACGGCAGAGCAAAGGCAGCTCTGGGTGACAGCAAGTGAGTGGGCGTGACTGTGTTTCAATAAAGCTTTATTAACAAGCACAGGTGGCTGGCAGGAGTGGGTCCACAGTCTGCCAACTCTTCTAGAGGCTGGAAAAGTGGAAAAAAGAGAACCTCAGAGACCCCACAACCAAAGTATTTTGAAGGACACCTGAGAATAAAAATCCCGCCATGACCCAAGACTGCTGGTCACTTCTCTGTTTATTCTCCTACAGCCCTGGAGGCCAGGCGTGTTAGCAGGGCTGTCCTCCCTCCAGAGGCCCCGGGGGAGGATCCCTCCTCGCTTCCTCCAGCTCCTGGGCCAGTCTCTGCCTCGGTCTTCACGTGGCCTCCTCTCTGCCTCTTGAAAGGACACTTTCCATGGATATAGGGCCCGCCCAGACGTTCCAAGATGATCCCGTCGAGAGCTCCATAACTTAATTACACCTGCAAAGACCCTTTTTCCAAAGGTCACATTAACAGGCTCTAGGGAATAGGGCATGGACATATATTTGGGGAAGACACCATTCAACCCATTACAGATACACAAAAAATTACTGGTTATTCCAAAATTCAAATTGAACTGGGCATCCTGTTGTTTATCTGGCAACCGTACAGAGGTGTTGAGTCTCAGCCTTTCTTGGCTGTTCTGCCCCTGCTGGGCAGGTCCCCACGGGCCAGAGAAGCCGGGAGAGGGCCGTGCTTGGGGTGGAGGCCAGCAGCATCTCTGTGAACTCTCCACTGTGTCTGCAGGTGAACTTGGGGCTGAACCAAGGATGTGTGGATGGGCGTCAACAGCATCTCTTCCGACAGACATGCAGGAATGTAAAGGTATGGCGTGACCGCTTCACGGCTGAGTGGCCAGCACATGCTAGGAACTGGTTGGGCCAGTGACCTCTTGGTTAGTAACATCCTAATCCCACCGTGCAGCTTGAGTCAGAGCAAGCTTCTTTGCCCCCAATTGTTACTACCCAGCCCCATGTGAGTTATCTGGAAACCACATTTTCCCCTGAGTCCCAGGGCCAGGGAGATTGTTAACAAAGGGCATGGAAGGCAGCAGAATTCCCTCTGTTCTCACTCAGCCTCTGCCCTCTGGCATTGTTTCACCGGGCAGTCATGGAGGGGGCACAGAACAGGGACACTGCGGCCGATGCTCGGACCCGTCGGGCTGCGTGTGTGAGAAGGATTTACAGGGCAGGAACTGAGTAAGACGGGAGCCTGCGTGCAGGTAAAACATGATGGCTGCAGTGTTGCCCGGAGAGCAGGCAACAGTGGCTTCTACTCTTTTTTAAAAATTTATTTTATTGAAATATACTTGATTTACAATGCTGTGTTAATTTCTGCTGTACAGCAAAGTGATTCAGTTATACATGTATATACATTCTTTTTCATATTGTTTTCCATGATGGTTTATCACAGTGTATAGAATAGAGTTCCCTGTGCTCTATAGGAGGTTTTTTAAAAATTTATTTTATTGAAATATACTTGATTTACAATGCTGTGTTAATTTCTGCTGTACAGCAAAGTGATTCAGTTATACATGTATATACATTCTTTTTCATATTCTTTTCCATGATGGTTTATCACAGTGTATTGAATAGAGTTCCCTGTGCTCTACAGTAGCACCTGTTGTTTATCCATTCTACATATACTAGTTTGCATCTGCTCATCCCAAACTCCCAATCCACCCCTCCCTCACTCCCACCCGATCGGCAACCAGCAGCTTCTACTACTGACCTCCGGTTTCATTCTTTATTTTGTAGCCATAGAGAACTCCAAACACCCAAATCCAGTCATTCTGTTCTTCTGCTTAAAATCCTCCCAGGGCCCCCTCTTCGGTTAGGAAAGACTCCAAATCCTTCAAATGGTCTCAGTTCCTTGAGGGCGGCTGTTCACTCCTGTGCTGTTCCTTCTTCCCGGAATATTCTTTCTGTTCCTCCCCGGTTGATTCCCACCCATCCCTGATGCCTAAACCCAAGGGTTACCTCCCGAGGAGACCCTGTTTCTGTGTGTTTCTTTAGATTTATCAAAGTATAATTCACGGGGGGGAGGGATAAATTGGGAGTTTGGGATTAACATATACACACTACTATAGATAAAAGAGATAAACACAGGGAACTAGATCCACTATCTCGGAGTAACTTACAATGGGAAAGATTCTGAAAAAGAATACATATAAATGTAGAACTGAATCACTCTGCTGTACACCTGAAACATTATAAATCAACTATACTTTGGCCCTGAACCAAGATGGCGGAGTAGAAGGACGCGCTCTCAGTCCCTCTTGCGAGAACACCAGAATCACAACTAGCTGCTGGACAATCATCGACAGGAAGACACTGGAAATCAGCAAAAAAGACACAGCACAACCAAACACAAAGGAGACGCCACAACGAGACAGTAGGAGGGGCGCAATCACAGTAAAATCAAATCCCATAACTGCTGGGTGGGTGACTCACAGACTGGAGAACACTTACACCACAGACGTCCACCCGCTGGAGTGAAGGTTCTGAGCCCCATGTCAGGCTTCCCAACCTAGGAGTCCAGAAACGGGAGGAGGAATTCCCAGAGAATCAGACTTTGAAGGCTAGCAGGGGTTGATTGCAGGACTTCGACAGGACTGGGGGAAACAGACTCCACTCTTAGAGGGCACACACAAAGTAGTGTGTGCATCGGGACCCAGGGGAAGGAGCAGTGACCCCACAGGACACTGAACCAGACCTACCTGCTAGTGGTGGAGGGGCTCCCGCACAGGCAGGGTAATGCTGGAGAGGGTGTGGAGAAAAGGGAACCCTCCTGCACTGTTTTTGGGAATATAAATTGTTATAGCCACTATGGAGAACAGTATGGAGGTTCCTTTAAAAACTAAAAATAGAAATATCATATGATCCAGCAATCCCACTACTGGGCATATACCCAGAGAAAACCATAATTCAAAAAGACACATGCACCCCAATGTTCATTGCAGCTCTATTTACAATAGTCAGGTCATGGAAGCAACCTAAACGCCCATCAACAGACGAATGGATAAAGAAGACGTGGTACATATATACAATGGAATATTAGCCATAAAAAGGAACGAAATTGGGTCATTTGTAGAGATGTGGATGGATCTAGAGACTGTCATACAGAGTGAAGTAAGTCAGAAAGAGATAAACAAATATCGTATATAAACACATATATGTGGAACCTAGAAAAATGGTACAGATGAACCGGTTTGCAGAGCAGCAGTTGAGACACAGATGTAGAGAACAAACGTATGGACACCAAGTGGGGAAAGCGGTGGGGGGCGGTGGTGGTGTGATGAATTGGGCGATTGGGACTGACATGTATACACTAATATGTATAAAATGGATGACTAATAAGAACCTGCTGTATAAAAACAAAGTAAAATTCAAAAAAATTTATAGAAATTTGTAAAAAAAACAAACTATACTTCAATTAAAAAAATTTTTAAGGTACAATTGATAATAAAAGTGTATGTAGTTAAGGTGCAGAACTGCTGCTTTAATGCACATACATACTGTGAGATGATTGCAGTTGAGCTAATGAACATTCCCATCATATGGTAACCATGTGCGTTTGTGCGTGTTGAAATCACTGAACATCTCCCCTCCCTAAGAAGGTTCAAGCGGTCTCTTTACTAACTCTCACGGCAGCCTGCCCTTGTCCCTCTAACACCTTCCACGTTCATACACCAGCGCTGCATCACTGCCGCTCTGCCACTGCTCAGGGGAAGATCCATGGGGACAACTGTTGCGTCTCCTTTGTCCCCCATAGCATACCTGACGGCAGGCAGAGAGCCAAGCACCCTGGAGATGCATTATAAACACATCTGCATCTCTGGGTTAAGAGACGGAGCTTATTACTCCCGGGATTGCCTAAGAACACGGTCCATGCAATAGTCCGCTTCTGCAACTTCAGGGGGGAAGAATGAAAACTTTTCTCACCAGGAAGTGAAGCTTAGCCCGGAAGAGGCCAGAAAATATGCCCTTGGTGAAGATGAGGAGAGGAGAGTTTAGATGCCCTGGAGGCTAGGTGGCTGCGTGACACGGATGGCTGTGTGCTCCGAGGGACAATCTACAGGGCACGTCTTGCAGGGCACATTTTCTGATTTTTCGACAGCACTTGGAAATCCTGACTTTTATGTGAGTTCTCTCAATTTTGAAATGGTAGCTATTATCTTTATCTGAAAACATTATGGGGACTTCCCTGGTGGCACAGTGGTTAAGAATCCCCCTGCCAATGCAGAGGACACGGGTTCGGGTCCTGGTCTGGGAAGATCCCACATGCCGCGGAGCAACTAAGCCCGTGAGCCACAACTACTGAGCCTGTGAGCCACAACTACTGAAGCCCACGGAGAACCCGTGCTCCGCAACAAGAGAAGCCACCGCAATGAGAAGCCCGCGCACCACAATGAAGAGTAGCCCGCGCCGGCCGCAACTAGAGAAAGCCCGCGCGCAGCAACGAAGACCCAACGCAGCCAAAAAATAAATAAATGAATTTTAAAAAGTTAAAAATTCTTTCAGATGTAGAGAACAAACGTACGAACACCCAGGGGGGAAAGTCAAGTTGGGGTGGGGAGGGGGTGGTGATGGGATGAACTGGGAGATTGGGATTGACATGTATACACTTATATGTATAAAAGGTACAACTAACAAGAACCTGCTGTATAAAAAATAAATTAATTTAATTAAATTTTAAAAAACCAATGTTGTGTTAGTTTCAGGCATACAGCAAAGTAATTCCATGCATCTATCCTTTTCAAACTCTTTTCCCACTTAGATTATTACAGAGTATGGAGCAGAGTTCCCTGTGCTCTACAGCAGGTCCTTGTCGGTTACCTATTTTAAATACAGCAGCGCGTACATGTCATCCCCAAATCCCAATCTATCCCTCCCCCCACCCCTCCCCCCATAACCACAAGTTGGTTCTTTAAATCTCTGAGTCTGTTTTGTAAATAAGTTCATTTGTATCGTTTTTAAATGACTTTTAAGGTTATAAGGGTTCTCTTATGGTAGCTTGCTTGAGAAATTTCTTCTAGCTCCACACTGTATCTCCATGATACTGCTGCTAAGATGATCTGTAATACCAGAAGGCTGTGTCTTTATCCAAGAAACCCTTGACACCCATAATTTCCTTTTATTCCCGTAACATTCTGGTGGGGCAGAGTCATCTATTGTAGATGCTCAGACAGGAGTTGCTCTGACCTTCCTTTCTTCAGCTTTCCAAGACGGAGTGAGTCTCAGCTTACCGGAGGGTCTTGCCTAAAGTGGCAGGTTTTCTGCTGGCCAGGCTGTGCGGGGATGCCTGACCCCAATCCTAATTCACCACCATTCGACAGATCTCTCAGACGGGCCTCTTTCTAGGGAGGTGTCCTATAAAATGCGGGTCACAACTCACATCCGTGTAGTGGGTCATGACCAGTATTTTGTAAACAAAGCAGAAGAGAATAAAACAGGATGGAATGGAATAGAAGCTCCCAGACTGGATTGTACATGGAAAGGCAGGTATGCTTTCATGAAACTTGTCTTTTAAGGGGTGTGCGTGTGTGTGTGCGTGTGTGTGTTGTGTGCGTGTTTGTACATGTGAATACTGCGTCTCCTTGTATATTTCTTCCATAATTCACAGTCAAAAAGTCTGAACACCCAATGTTCTAAAGTATCAAACTCGCAGAGATATTCTGGATTTAATTTTAACTGAAAATCATCTTCCATCTCAGTTTGGGATGTCCTGATAGTGTCCTGAGCAAACTACTGTCCCCAGTAAGTAAGAAAATGATATATAGCAACAACAGTTACAATAATGACCGCAGCTCGTGTCTATTAAACTGTACACACTGCCAGGCACGGTGTGAATGCTGTACCTGTATTATTGGTTTTGTTTTTGTTTTTGCGGTACGCAGGCCTCTCACTGCTGTGGCCTCTCCCGTTGCGGAGCACAGGCTCCGGACGCGCAGGCTCAGCGGCCATGGCTCACGGGCCCAGCCGCTCCGCGGCATGTGGGATCTTCCCGGACCGGGGCACGAACCCGTGTCCCCGGCATCGGCAGGCGGACTCTCAACCACTGCGCCACCAGGGAAGCCCTACCTGTATTATTAATACCTTTACTCCTGTAACTACCCTGTAAGATAGTCACTAGCTGGTACCACGTATGGCCAACTGAAAGCACAGTGAAGCTAAACAACATGCCCAAAGACCCACAGCTAGTTGGGGACAAAGCCTGGACTTGACCCCAGGAAGCCCGGCTCCAGAGCTGAACTCACAGCCATCACACACAGCTTCTCACAGCAAACCCTCCCCAAGCCTCATCTGTATCCTTCAGCTAAACTCAGTCTATTAAAATCACATGTTTTGGCAAACACTTCCAATTGCCTTGAATAGTTAACCGCCGCAGTTGCTTTGGAAACGGCAAGAGCCTCGTCGTGTTAGAAGCAGGTGTACCTGTTCATTCACCAAAGATGAGGAAAAGGGAAAATGTCACCTCGAGGTTTTGGCTGCGAGACAGGACTCCCTGGTGCCAACGAGGGCAAACCCCTGGTGGCCAGAGAGGAGAGGAAACGTCTTCGACAGGCCTGTGGAGAAGACTTTCGTTCTAGAAATAAAGTGCACACGGGGCTTCGGAACAAAAGGACTCTACAGGCACAACATGGAAATTGGTGCATTTACCAACACAACAGAATCTGACATTTATACCGCATGACACCTCTTCTTTCTGAAAATCTGCTTCAGCACGACCTTGCCCGTCTGAACACACCGTACTGGACAAAAAGTCGACTAGAAAGACCTCTGAGTCACCAGAGCAGACGTCACAAAACTGTGTCCCTGACTTCGTGCAGTTTGCTTCCTAGAAGCCCATGTCAGACCCTCACTCGGCACCTACTGACTCTTAGTTTGTACACAGTTCTAACTAGTCAGCTGGTTTATTCTTTAAATTCACAGCCACGTGGAAGCAAGCAGGCAGTACAGCAGTAAACAGATCTCTGCAAATCTGTTCATAAAGACGACATCCACATTTATTGAGCACTTACTGTATGCCAGCTAGACCAAGGGCGTTACTTGCATTTTCTCATGTAATACTCACAAAATCCAGTAGGGGGCATGATTAGCCCTCATTTCACAGGCGAGGAACCGGCGCAGAGAACCTTGCCCAGGGACACACAGCCCAGAAGTTCCAAGGCTGGAGTTTGAACCCAGACGACAGACAGGGCTCTAAAACTCACATATATGACCACTGTCCATAGCATCCCCTCCCACTGTAGGCAAAACTGTGAAGAGTGAACACACCAGTACACCAAGTGCAGAAGGCTAGAACGATTGACTTTTCTGTTTTGTTTGCTGCTGTGGTCCCAGTGCTTCAAGCAGGGCCTGGAACATAGTAAGTGCTCAATAAACATTTGTGAAATGAAATATGGACACACATTTTAGGAGCCCCTATAGCATCACCCCTGATATTTCTGTGCCATCGGGAAAATCAACATCATGTCCCCTGCTCTCTGCAACCTGACACAAATGACCAAAGTCCACTCAAGAAGAAACACATCACTTGAATAGCAATACATTTATTAAAGAAATGTAATTTTTAGTAAAAGGCTTCCCACAGAGAAAACTCCAGTCAAAGACAGTTTCACCAGGGAATTCTAACAAACATTTAAGGACAAAATAATCCCAATTCTGCATAAAGTCTTCCCAAAAAATTGAAGAGGAGGAAACACTGCCCGACTCATTCTCTGATACTAACCCAGACAAGGACATTACAAGAAAACTACAGGACTCTACATCTCATAAGCACAAAAATTAGAAACAAAATTTTAGCAAATTGAATCCAACAATATATCTAAAAAGGGTAGCACAGACTTTGTCTCAGGAATGCAAAGTTAATTTAACATTTAAAAATCAGTCGATGTAAGAAAATACAATAAAAAGAAAAATCATATGGTCATCTCAATAGACACCCAAAAGAGCATGTGAGAAATTACAGAATCCATTTCTGATAACAACTCTCAGCAAAGTGATGATAGAAAGAAACTCCCTCCACTTGGTTGTGGTGATGATTTCATGGGTGTATAAACATGTCAACACTTCCAATTCAAATATGGACAGCTTATTGCCTCACAATTATTTTTAAGAGTAAAAGTAGTGAAATCACACCTGATTTCAAGCAAGGAATTTAAAAGTTTGGGAAATAAAAAAACTACAGGGAGTTCATTCTAACTGGAAGATGAGTAAACATTTCCTTAAGATTCATGGAAGCAGAGAAGGAGCTTGTTTTCTTACTACAGGCTTCTTAATGATGTATGTTGTAGTAATGTTGTATTTTGACTGTAAATATATACATTAGACAGGAAGGACACATTTCAATGAAATGTGTCCTTGCGAGCAAAGCCATCAAACTAAATAAGCACAAGGAGAAGACTGCTTAAATAAAGCTTTTCTCACGTGTGCTTCACTCCCATTCCACGAATTCCCTGAGCGGTTTCTATATCTGTTGCTGCATCACGGAGAACTGACCTAAGGTAACCATCTTTTGCTCTGGATCATTTGGAAGGGCTCAGACGGTGGGTGGTTCACCTCTGTTCCATGTGGCATCAGGAATACAGCTGGTGGGCGAAGAGGCTGCACTCCCACTCCCGTGCCCATGCCTCGGTGGTCCTCGGTCTGTCTGTCTCGCTTCCGCTTGGCTTGCACCTCTCAGCATGGTGCACCCAGAGGAGGTGCACTTCTGACTTCCAGGAACGAGAAGCTTTGAGCTAGCTAGACACACCACTCCCAAATCAGCATGACCTCTCTGTTAGAGCAGTCCCAGGATCCCCCGAGGTTCCAGGGCTGGAGAAACGGACCTCAGCTCTGGGCGTGAAGGGAGTGGTCACATTGCAAAAGAGCAGGTAGAATGGGAGATATTCTTACGGCCATTTTTGGGAAATAGAACCTGCTAACGGTAATAAGGTCCTCGTTTCGCTCACATATGTTACCTACTCTGTGGATGGCTCTCCATTCCCATTCCGTCCTCCACCCTGCCTCATGCCCTAGAGTGGGGGGCTGACCTCCGCGGGCTCCATCACTCAGCCGGCTTCCTTACCCTTAGGCGTCCATCCGTCCGACTGGATTCAGCCAGAGGAGGCACTGGCAGGCAATCCGTGGGTGGTCAGAGAGAAAGGTCAGAGTACTCATTCCTCTGAGCCTGCTCTGCTTTCCACCGTCCTGGCAATGGTCTCCCCTTTCCGTGCCCACGGCTTCTGTCAGATCCCCCGGCCTCGGCTCCAGGAGTCAGCCAAGCTGTTCCATCGCTGCCTCTCCCCCTTGGAGTTTACGGATGATAACAGCTTCCTGCTGTCACCAGACCCTGGCTGCATCACCTCTTACTGGTTCTCCTAATCATCCCCACACACCTATAAACGGTCCCCTGTAGGCTCCCCAAAACCCCAGTTGAGTGGGCCCTTCATTTCCTGCCAGACCCTGACTCAGACATTTTCTGCAATGCCACACTCCTCTCCGGGTGGGTACTCATCACACCCTTCGCTGAAGTGCTGAGCCAGTTTGGGATTTGGGCTTGGGTAGCCCTCTTACCGCCAAGGTTCAGTCACTATGTGACTTAACTAACTAGAAGAGCCACTAGCAATCATTAAGATCACCAGCTGAGCAGAGTGAGTCCAGGTCACCAGCATTCTTGACCTTGAGTGGGATCGAACAAACCCTGCCAGCTGCCTGGAGCCGCAGGGCCAGCACTCACGCACACTCACGGCGAATGTGATTATCTCTTTTATTTCCTGTTGGATTGGCAGCCGCTGGGTTGTGGCACATCCGTCATGCTGAAAAGTGTGCGACGTCCGTGGATTAAAAATTAATTTACCGTCCAGCCTGGCTTGCAGCTGCATTTCCTAATTGAGTTTTCTTGTGACAGTCTTGCTGAGCTCCAAGGCATCGTTTAGCCCAGTCTCGAGGCCTCGGTGTTGGGAGAGAGGTTTATGAGCTCTGTAAGACAATTACCTTTGAGCATGCACAGAACGCTTATCTTCAAAGTCACTCACGATTCATCCTGGGTTCTTTATGCCTGTGGAACTAGGGATACAGTTATGGATCTGCTTCCGCAAAGACACACTGAACCGTCTTGAGTCTCAAGGGGAAAGACAGGAGAACTTGATCCTGTTGTTGGGAGAGCCCTTCTTTGGAGAAGCACATTAATTAATCCAGTGAAACATTTAATTGAGTGGCTACTATATGTTCAGTACGCAAATGAATGTGACGTAATCCCTACAGAAGCTTACAGCGATCCTTTTAGCCAAGTACAGTATCAATGACGCGGGTTAAAGAGGCGACTCTTTATTATTGGGTAATAGTAAAGTTCCCCAGAGCCTGCTTGCTTTATTTAAGGGATATTTATTATAGTACTGGCTCTGTACCACTGGACCACCAGGGAAGTCCCTGTACTTTACTTTAAAAAAAAAAAAAGAAAGAAAGAAAGCTCCCAAATTAAAAAATAAATAACACTGAGAATGTTGAATTCCTGGGATGGCCACCATCTCACTATTTTTCCACCACTAACTGCCCAGAAGAGGTCTCAGAAAGGAAGCACTGAGTTTCCAGAGATGCCTAAGATGACACATGGGAAGGAATTCATTCATCTACTTCATCTCCTAACTCCATCCAGGAAAGCAGATTTTCATGGCTGTGATGGCACTGGGATTGGAGACACAGAGGCAAAGGGAACACACTCCAAAAGGGATTCTGCCGCGTTATCTCTTCTTTTGTAGCAAGACTGTTGGTGGCTTTCGTCCAAACCTTATCTGAAAGTGTGCATGTCGTGAAATGAACATTTTCACAGCAAGCTATAGACTATGAACTTGAGATCTTCTAGAACTTACTGCTCAGTTTTAAATTATGACCTGGACAGACCTTTGTCCTGGTGCAGAAGGATGTCTTTCACTTGAGCAAAGTCCAAAATAAAAGGTTTAAAGGCGACAAGAAAGAGTCCAACTCACAGTGACAAAGGACTCAAATTCCATAATGGAAACACAGCTCGTCCCAAGTCACCAGCCTCAGCTGCTGAGATGAGGCTCCTCAGCCGAGGAGCTCCTCTCTGCGTCCATGTGGTTTACATCCCGTGACAAGCTCGTACGGAGCATTCGGCCATGAACCTGAGCGCCTGAAAAATTCTCCTGGAGTGTCTTGCCCGTGTTCCTTCTAGAGGGAGAAAGAGCTCTCCGGATGACAGCATGGGCTCGGATCACGATGTGACAGCCGACCGGGATTCGATTTGACAGACTGTGCTGTTTGGTTGACTCCCTCACACTCGCCACACACCGCCCCAGCGAACTGTCCCAAGCACTTGTAGATTTCTTTCACAGGATTTCTGCAACATTTCCAGACCGGGACCATGTTGACATGAACACATTGCTTATTCATGGTGCTCTGATCGTCTCCTGTGAGTTTCTTTGCGAGAGGTATGAAAACACCAGCTCCCTAAGTCATCTTAACAGGCGACTGCTTCTCCAGGCTCAGACTGAGAGCGAGTCAGACACAAACGCCTCCCCGGCAAGAGGCACACGCTGGTCAGACAGCACTGGGCAGCCGTGCAGGGGAGCCCACCAAGGAACCCACCCAGCCTGGGCTGCACTCAGTTCCCTTCTGGCCTCCTCTCTCAACTCTGACTGAAGCGTCTTAGGTTCTGTACTGGGCAGGCAACAGAAAAGAAATCAAACTGTGGCCGACTTCATCAACAAGAGAGTTTATGGGGAGGATGTGGAAAACACACAGGAAAAGAAAAACTGGAAGACAGGCTACAGGGATGTATTGTAAAACACGGGGAATACAGTCAGTATTTGTAATAACTGTAAATGGAGTGTAACCTTTAAAAATTGCATTTAAAGAAAAAAGAAAGGCTGGAGAACCAGACTCAGAAAGCAGAGGGCTGCCCCAGAGTTTTGGAACTGCTAGAAAGTTCCTATCCCCCAACCTGGGAACTTGCCATTGAAATAAATATTCCCCAAATGTGGACTTTTCCCCTTACTTCACTCCACAAAGATTCAGAGTTCCAAACGAAAGCACCCAACTGGTCAAGCTTACATATCCAACCTCCCCCTACTTCGATACCAGGGTGGGAAAACAGAAAAATCTTGCAGGAAGAGCCTCTAGAAAATGCTGGTTTATCCAGTGAGTGGGTGAGGTACCTAGGTAACCCATTGAATAAAGCTGTACGCAAAAGGGGAAGAGAGGAGATGCAGTGGGAACCAAGGCCCTTTAGGAGGAGAGGTTAGATGCTGGGCGGGGATGCAGGGATACAGCTCTGGCCCTTTAGGAGGAGAGGTTAGATGCTGGGCAGGGATGCAGGGATACAGCTCTGGAGCATCATTTCTGTGGTCCTGTGTGAACCAACCCCAACCCACCCAGCCGTCTGCAAGCAGCTCTCTGTCTATCTTGGCGTCTCTGGGCGTTTCAGGGAAGTTTCAACCCTGCAGGCCAAAGAGACTTTTGGTGTGGCTGGGTCCCTCTGGGGGCATTCCCAAGCTTATTGGCTGGGACCCCAGCTAGAGGTGGGGGAGTGTCTCTGGGAGCAGAGGGCAGGGGAATCAGGCCCTGCAGTGGGGAGGAGCTGGGCCCCCTGGCTGGTCATCGTTGCTGGACTCCAGGTCGGTGCCCCAGCTTGGGTGTGGGGCTACGCCTGGTTCTATCAGAGGGACCCCCAGCCATCCGGGGAAGGAATGAGCCTACTCCAGCTGTCTTCTGTGGCTGGACTGGGATCTGGGTCCCATCTTCCGTCGGGTGGGGAACATAAAGTGCCCTGCTGTTACCCTGCTCCTCAGTCCTGGGGTCCCTAACCAGCTCCCCTGTCTCCTCCCAACTTTCAGAGCTCTGCTGTGGTTGCCTCTGGCTTTAACTGCAGGGTTGATAGTTGTACTTAGTGGGGCGGGTCTACATCACCTTGTGTGGACCCAAAGTTGGATAATTTTGAAAAACCTCTCCGTGCTTGTATATACTTAGATTTTTAAGTCAGTAAACACCTGTCTTTCTGATAAGCGAAAACAAGAGGGTAGGGGCTTCCCTGGTGGCGCAGTGGTTGAAAATCCGCCTGCCAATGCAGGGGACACGGGTTCGAGCCCTAGTCCGGGAAGATCCCACATGCCACGGAGCAACTAAGCCTGTGTGCCACAACTACTGAGCCCGCACTCTAGATCCCGTGTGCCACAACTACCGAGCCCGCATGCCACAACTACTGAGCCTGCATGCCTAGAGCCTGTGCTCTGCAACAAGAGAAGCCCCCACAATGAGAAGCCTGCGCACCTCAACGAAGAGTAGCCCCCGCTTGCCGCAACTAGAGAAAGCCCACGCACAGCAACAAAGACCCAACGCAGCCAAAAATAAATAAATAAATTTATTTCAAAAAAAGGGTAAAGACAAACATTTCCTAGCAACCTACAAGAGACTGTAAATAAACATTTTGTGACTCACTAAAAAAAAAAAATCTTTCCTCCTCTAAGTTCAGTGCCAACCCAGCATCACTAGGATACCTATGATGCTTCAGAAACATGCATTTGTTAGAAATCCTAGTTGACCGATGACTGTCTCAGAGTTTGCTCATGTCTCACTTACAAGGTTTAACCAAAAGGGCCCTGAGGGTCATCGATCCGAACATTTCACAGGCCAGGGAACTAAGGGGCAGAGCCTACACCCAGCCTCAGGGCCAAGCCCCAGGCCCACCAACCACAGCGGGACTCTGCCAGCATCACTGCTCAGACCCGAGAAGTCCAGAAACGTCAGGGCTTCCTGGACTCCATCTCCTCCTGTCATCCCATGAGCATCTGCGCCAACCTCTCCCAGGATTCCATTGTCACTGCTTGGCTTTCACGGAGCCGCTGTGTCCTCTCGGGTTCACGGTGGTGTCCCTCTCTCCGTCTCTCTGGGCTGCAGCCTGTGACGTACGATAACAAATTGCGGGGCTGTCTTCCTGGCCCGTTCACCTTTCACTCCACAGGGTCCAGGGCACTTGATTTAGCTTCCGTGGTTCTTCTGGTCCTTGGCTGGAAGATGCTGCCTGCCGGATACAGGCTGCAGGTAGAACTTGCAGGTATGAACCGTGCTGGCAGCGAAGGCACCCCCTACAGGATGGACTGACTGCAGCGCGAGGGCTGAGGGAAGCTCAGGAGGTTTGCGGAGCCTTGATTTAGGCGGCCCTTCGACTGCAGCTGCAAGCTGATCACTGTCTCTTCCAAGCGCTCTCGTCCAGCCCCGGCACCACACGCCACAGAAAGCTGTGAATTCTTGCCTGAAATGCTGTTAACTGCACACTTTACGAAGAGCGGACGCCTGGCAAGAAGGACACAGGAGCCGTGTTCAGCCACTGCCTGTGGAGGAGATGCTCTGATTGTCAAGTTCTCTGTCATGCAGGGAACTCCGCGAGATGACTCCAGACGGAAGGAAGGCTCCTTGAGTAGAAGGTCGGGGAAAACGGGGATTGGATGCCGTTGTGTACCCGAAGCCAGGCCAGTGCGTCCTCTGAGAAGCCGTCTGCCGGACAGTTCAGGCCGTGGGACCTGCGGCGATCTGGGTGTTCACAGGGACAGCTTGAGAGGGTGGGGCCCGGGACACATCACACGGCACAGCTGGCTAGGTGCACTGTCACATCTCTGGGCCAGAGAAGAGGCCTGCAGACAGGGCATCTGCTGGGGATGGCCTGTGGGTGTATCCAGGATGGAGAGCAGAGTCACCTGCGGGCCTCACAGACGGCGAGGCTTGTGTGTGCCACCAGGCATGTTCCCGAAGGCCAGGGAAAGACTCTTTTCCCACATCCCCACTTAAATAACTTTTAAAATATTATATTGGCTTTTTCATCAGGTGTCACCTTTTTTCTCATTCTTTTCCATCTACTTGGTTTGGGCAAACCGTCGGGTCAAGGTGGGCAGGTCACGGTGCGTGAGCTACTCTCTTCTGTATGAATCCCTGATCCAAACGGTGTGACGGGGTCTCAGTGAAGGAAAGCAGCCCTGGGTCAGGGTCCCCAAGACCACCCCCGGGGGCAGACACTTGCTGGCGGGACTCACAGGACTCAGGACACAGTCGTGCTTGGGACTCTGATTTATGACAGCAAAGGACAGGAAGCAGAACTAGCGAAGGGAAAGGGCACAGGAGCGGGATCTAGGGGACCAGCAGCAAGTGTCCAGAATCTTCTCCTGGGGAGTCATGCAGGACAAACTTAATTCCCACAGCATCGAACTGTGACAGCCCGCAGAGACCAAGCGCCCAGGGCTCACCGGGAGGTGGTCACGTAGGCACCTCTGCCTGGGATGGACCAGAATCCCAGACGCCCGGGGGTAAAGCAGGTGTCCACGTCAATGAAATCGCTTGTGCAAACAGTCTGGACACAGCAAGCCACCCTGGTCAGGTGGGGAACAGTGGGAACCCTCTGGAAATCCCAGATCCCAGACGCCAGACAAGGGCCAGCCTGGCTGGCAGACTTTGCAAAGACGGCGGCCTCAGGCCCAGGGCGGGAGCCGTCCTGCCCACGCATGGCTCCCAGAGCAGAGCGTGTTTCAGCCTCCGCTTTGCTTGCAGCCCAAGCCCACGTGCCGGGCAGGGTGAGGAGACACGGAGCCCGATCGCTGGACAGCATCGTCGGCTCGGCCAACCCAGACCAGCTCTGGACAGTCGGGGGCCCCCTCCACTTCCGTCTTCCATGCAGTTGTTAATAAAAGCACATTCTTCTTTTAAGCGCCGACTGTCATCTTGTTTTCTACAACAGCTAGACGGCAGGTGTCTCTAGGCAGAAGACACGCTCTCCAGCTCGCTGCAGGCCCCGCCTTGCCCCGCGATCACAGCCGGCCCCGCTCACCTCTCACGTTCCCCTCGGCGTCCCGAGACTCTGACCCCCCAGCCCCACTTCAGCCACACGGGAGATTTTCTCTCCTTTCTCTCTGTCTCTCTCTGTTTCTCTCTCTCTCTGTTTCTCTCCCTCCCTCCCTCTCTCCCTCTCTCTCCTGGAGTCACTCATTCTATCCCAAAGCCTAACTGCGCTTTGGAAGAAGCAGGAGGGACAGCGGCTTCCCCAGGCTACATTATGAAAAAAATGGTGTTATTAGAAGAATGTTTAAGCAGGACATTTGAGCAGGACAACTAAGACCTGATGCAAAGACTTTGAAGGAAGCAGTGTGAGTGTAGCATCAGGAGAAACATGGGGAAGCCTGTCAGAGTGGTCGCGCTTTTCACGGATGGGCTCCCCCAATGCCCAGCAGGGCCAGCCTCGGCCCTTCACGCCATCCAGCTACCTCCAGGCCCAAAGCTCGGGCACCTCCCCTTCTCTCCCTCCCACCAGCCCACAACGAGCCACTTAGTCCCTGAGCATTACAAGAACCTCTAACTGAGCTCTGGTCCACCTGCTCGGACCTGCTCACACGCCGTGAGCGAGCTGACAAAAGGCCATTCACACGCACTGGTCCCTCGCCTTCCCCTCCTGTACGTTTTCTGGATCCCCGTGTGGGCAAAGACGATCCTGTGATTTTCTGATCAACAGGGAGACATTTCTGATCTGTAGGCAGGTTGTATCTGTCAGGATCCAGGACAAGACAGACGCCCCACTTGGGGAGTAACGGAGAGAATTTATGGGGGCACGGAGGCAGCAACGTGGGTGGGCTCGGGGCCAGGAAGGAGGACGCAGCCCCAGGGACCCGCAACAGCATTTCCGCTGTTACCACTCGGGCTCGGGGGCCAGTGGGGCAGCAGTAAATACCCAGCCTCTCCATCCTCCGTCGGCGAGAACGAGAGGTCAAGAGAACCAGAGGATGCAGACTCCCAGGGCAGAGGGCAGAAGAGGAAGGTGGAGAGGGTGGGTCTGGGACACACCCGGAGGACACCCGTATCGGAGCCGTCCTGTCCAGATACAAAGACAGGGTCCTGCAGAGAGAGCCCTCCCCCTGCGCTTCTGCTGTCTTCACGATGCCTGAAGGCACCGCAGCCTGGCCATGAATACAGCAGGGCACCTGGAGGCTGTGCGCTTGGAGCCCGGGCCCCCCCACCCCCAGGGTGGCTGCCTCCAGACTTGCCCCGTCTCCTTCGGGCAGTGTTGCAAGGCTCTGCTTGCATCTGGACCCGACCACTGCACCTGTCGAGACTGCGCTTGAACTTCGGAAACGCTTTGTACTTGGCGACACAGCCCCGTGTATATCCTCTGATTTGAAGTGAGAAAAATAAATGCTTGTGCCCTCTCCCTAAAGAAAGAGGTGAGTGAGTCACCCCTGAGAGGCAGCATCACGGGAGTCTCCTGACACGCTGCATCGAGGTCCCCCCCACCCCGCTGCTACAGCTCCCGCTGTCCCCTGCCCGCTCCAGGGCCACGAGACTCTGCCCAACTCGGAGCACACTTCCTTCCTGCCGCTCAGGCTGCCAAGACAGTCTTTCCTCCAACTCAGGACCACTCCTTCTTGGAGGTCAAAGACTGTTAAGGTGTCCTAGAAGAGGAAAACTCAATGATTAATAAACACCTAGAGTCAGGGAGCTATAAATTAAATGACTAACGTAAACAAACTCCGATGATGAAATACGCCATACACGTGCTAAACGACTCGATGCTTCTCACACAGCAGATTTGAAAACGACATGAAAGAATGATAACACTCAGTGCTGGTGAGTATACAAGGAATAGGAAACTCCACCTATAACCGGTAGGAAGGTCAATTCCTAGCATCTTTTTGGAAAACCGTCTGTCAGAGGCATAATTTAAAAGAATATAAACATATTCTGACACATAAATTCCTAGAAATGGATTCTTGAAAATAAAAATCATAAGAATACAGCCACAGGATCTTTATGACAGCCCTGTAGAGGCAAAAAAAATGGAATGTCTATGAATATAACAGTTGAATAAAATTGTGGTCTATAGACAACGTTCTGTTTCCATGATATCTCCGTAAAGCTGGGGGAAAATTTTAATTGTGGTGTATCCATACCATGGATTACCATAAAGCAAATTCAAAATAATGAATTATAAATGTATATATTGGCATGAAAAATGTTCATGACACACTTTTGAGTAAAACAAGTTACAGAAATAGATACACACAGGGCACGTTTCCATTTTTACTAAACCAACTGACAAAACACAAAAAGGCCTAAAGGTGGGCATAGAGGCATTTGTGCTTGATTCTACAGCCGGGAGAAAGGTGTGCGGGAGCCACCTTGGTTACCTGGGCAGGGGGGAGAGCGATGTGAGGAAAATCTAGAGAGGAGAGCTAAGGAGAAATAAAACTAATAAATACAGGAAGTGCCGTTTTTCATGGACAGTGGTAGGCCTCTCCCTGCGGTGATGGGCAAAGGCTTCAACCCTCTGCCAGCATGACTGTCAGGGCCATTAGTCCGTCCGGACGAGCTGGGTGCGGAGGCCCCCGTGTGGACACCCCTGCCCCCTAGATGCCCTCGTCCTTCTGCTGCAGACAAAGGCGTTTGCTCCCTCACTTTGGACAGGCAGGAATCTTCCAGCCCAGCAGGAGGGGGAAGCAGGGGAAGCACACACTCCACAAACATCTTGAATTTTTAAAGGAATTTACAGACCCGGTGCTCCGTGCCCATGAGCAAAGGATGTCTACTGTTACAGAGTCTGGCACTCTGTCTGCAAACGGCTGGCTCACGGGCCAGGAGGGGAGCTGTCCAAGGTCTCCTGTTCCAGACCCAGATATCAAAGAGGAACCCCACCCCCACCCCCACACAAGCACACTTTCTCTGGCTCTCTGGCTTTCTCTGCGTCTCTGGCTGCCCCTCTCCCTGCCTCTCCCTCTCTCCCCATTTGTCTCCCTCCCCTCACTGCCTTGGGCTGGTGTACAATCACCTGAATAACAACCACAGCAGCACTTACTCACACCCTTGTCCCCAAACCTGTCTGCAAGGTGGGTACTACTGTTAAACCCATTCGTCATCCAGGGAAACTGAGGCACGGAAACATCCACTCAAGCAATCAACAAATGTCTGCTAAGCTCCTACAATGCACCAGGCGCTATTGCAGGAAACAGTGACCCAGACAGACACAGGCTAAGGAACTGCTCACCCCAGTTGACACAGGGCGGAGCTGGGGCTGGCGGGAAGCCATGAGTGTCCTGAGACCTGGCCAGCACGGAGCCCTGCGGCCCCTTCCCAAGAACAGCGAAGCTCTCCTCCCTTGCATCTCTATCAAGCAGCAAGCAGGGAGCTTGACTGGGCAGGAAAACGGATCCAAAGAAGCAGCAGCGAAGGAAAGGCAGCTTTATTTTCCAGCACAGAAGCCACAGAGAGCTCGGCCAAAGCCCTCTCCACTGAGGACCGCTTGTATGGACGGCTGGTCCCCGGACACGGTGTCGGCCGCCAGCCTGAAGCTGGGGTGCCGGGACCCCATTCGTCCTCATGGAGCCCACCGCATCCCACTGCCAAGATGCTGCATCCCATCTCCTAATTTTTTAGAACCTCCAACCTCATACCTCAGGGCCAATTGTTCTGAGCCCTTCCTGTGGACCACACCTGGCGCTCAGCCCTTACCAGTCTTATTGCATTTAACCCTCACAAACAAACAGCTCCCCTGAGATAAGTGCTACAGCTCCCATCCCGGTTAAACACACGGTGATGGGTAGGTTTATGGAAATTAAAACACAGGCCCACATCCAATAGCTGGTAGGTGACGGAGCCAGGATTTAAGCCCAGGTCTGTCTGCAACCAAACGGCATATCTGTCTTCCCTAGACTACATTTCTTTTCCCCTAGCAAACGCTGCCCTAGGACGTGAGCTGGGAGTTCCACAAGAGCTCTGGTCTACAATATATCCAGCTCTAAGTACACGCCAGTTGCTTCTCTCGGCAGAAATGACAAATAGATTTCATCTCACATCAACTTTCTTTAACGCCGTTATTTAGTGGCATTGAGAAGGGTTTAGAGGCTGTGACCAGGCTCGGCAGGAAAGAGCACCACAGAGAACCAGCAGTATATGCTATGGGCAAGAGGTTGGAGAGTATTGTACGTGTTGGTTAGGATAACTTAGCTTTCAAAGAGCCACGAGAAGGGCTTCAGGTAGGGTTGGATCAAGTGGCTTGGATGATACAGCTCAGCTGCTTTCCAGGGTCTGGGCTGCCTTCCCCAGGGATGGCTTCAATACCTAATTCTGATCCCAGGCTAGGTGCTAATAGGTCCAGGTGTTTTAAGCATTCTTATCTGCTGGCACGAAAAGGAGAATATCTTTATCACAACACGGTAACCACATTCCCCAGAGGCACTCCGACTGGACTAGCTGAGGCCACACATAGGGATCTGAAAGTGGCCGGAGAGACAGAATGCACCCGCCACTGGCAAGGTCACATGCTCTATCTCTAGAGTCAGGGGTAGAGTCAGCTTCCTCTGAGCCTCGGGAATCGAGAAACTAGAGGGAGTGATGGAAGGGGGAGTGGAGTTGGATAGGCAGTCAACAAACCTCCACTCTGCCATGTACGTATATGACATCACTCCCCAGAGGCTCGTTCCTCCCTCCCAGGAGAGCACAGGTGTGAGCCGGAATACCTCCTTTCCCCTTTGCATGAAATGCAGACCTAGGAGGCTCCTCTCCCACTCTGGTTAGATGCTCTCTTTTTCCACGAATCCACCTCCGCAGAGATAAAGGAAGGATCTCCTAATGTCCCTCCAATAATTGATCTCTATATTAAAGACCATAACCAGGGCCTGGCCCGTGGAGCGAGATGAAACACCCTACAATATATCCAGCTTCCATACCTTCTCTTGAAAGGGTAACTACCATGTGTAACATTTCAACCCCATTTTCTCTGAGAAGGCCTTTTCGTGTTGATTAAACCGGAGTGAGTGTAATGAAGGGGCAACACTGAGTGCCGAGTACACAGGAGGCATGAATGACTATGTAGACAATATATGAAGCCCCATCACTGATACGGTTACGGACAAACTGCCAACTCAAGGCCTGGAGAACGTCATTAACGCTTATTTGCAAAATTGCTTTGGTCCTCCAGGAGCCTCTTACGAGAGTTACACTTCTGAAATATCTCAGAGCTCTTAAAATAAACCAAAAAACCAGAAACCTGCAAATCAGTTGATTCATGCAAATTTTTCTAACCATTGAACACCATCTCCAAGTTGCCCACACAACTAAGCTATTCCTGGTCTGCCGAAATTAATTCAGGTACCTCCTGTTAATTCAGAACTTGGGTCCATCTGAAGACCTCAGAGGACAGAGGCACTCAGCTGTGAGTGTCAGAGCAGAGATACTCAATCTCCTTGCTAAAAGGGCCAGGATCCCCCTCTGTTCCTTCACTGAGCCTCCAACTGGAACAAGAGCCAGACCTCCGCCCCTGAAAGAGAGGCACCAAGAGGCTTACCCTCCATCCCCACCTGGCTTTGGAACATGATGGAACAGCCCCCTTTGAAGCCAAGAGCCCAGTTTCTTACTCAGTGCATTTCCCCACTGGTGTAATTGCCATGAGAGGATAAAAAGAATTCCACGTTGACTCTACTGAAAAGGTTAACCTTTGACCGTTGTGGTTTTTTTTATCATCTTTATTGGAGTATAATTGCTTTACAATGGTGTGTTAGTTTCTGCTGTATAACAAAGTGAATCAGCTATACGTATACATATATCCCCATGTCCCCTCCCTCCTTCGTCTCCCTCCCACCCTCCCTATCCCACCCCTCTAGGTGGTCACAGAGCACGGAGCTGATCTCCCTGTGCTACGCGGCTGCTTCCCACTAGCTATCTATTTTACGTTTGGTAGTGTATATATGTCCATGCCTCTCTCTCGCTTTGTCACAGCTTACCCTTCCCCCTCCCCATATCCTCAAGTCCATTCTCTACGTCTGCGACTTTATTCCTGTCCTGCCCCTAGGTTCTTCAGAGCCCTTTTTTTTAAATTCCATATATATGTGTTAGCATGCGGTATTTGTTTTTCTCTTTCGGACTTACTTCGCTCTGTATGACAGACTCTAGGTCCATCCACCTCACTACAAATAACTCAGTTTCGTTCCTTTCTATGGCTGAGTAATATCCCATTGTATATATGTGCCGCATCTTCTTTATCCATGCATCTGTCGATGGACACTTAGGATGCTTCCATGTCCTGGCTACTGTAAATAGAGCCGCAGTGAACACTGTGGTCCGTGACTCTTTCTGAATTATTAACCTTTGACCTTTCACCTTGGATTCATTCACCTTGCCACTGCTTTCCACTCCGCCAGACCCCACACAGGATGGTCCTTCATGGAACCCAAGGTGTTTTCAGGGACAGACCTGTCAGGCATTTCATTAGTCTTTGAATTATAAACCATAGAATCCTAACTGTTTTAATATTCTCTCTCAGTATATTTTTCAACGAGAAAGGCTCTGCTTGGCACTAAAATGTATTTTTTCATACCTCTGTGACACTTGGTTATCACCCTTTCGGCGTAAGTGCTAGCAGGCATCAAGTCTGAAGACTTAGGTAGTCCCCAGAATCCAGCTGGATTTGAATAGCAGTGTTGTTTTCCTGGTATATGACTACTTTTAGCTTCTATGTCTAGAAGGATTTTCCACTTCATCTAGTGATATAAAGGTTTTTTCAAATAGATTTACCCCGTATATTAATTTAAAGAGATATAATGTTATTATAAGTAATAGTAAAGTTCTAAAGCAGATAGGGTGAAAATCAGGAGGGTGGTGATTCTCCCAGATGAATATTTATTAAACTAATGAACACAGCTGTCTCTCTTCCAAACCCGTAGGTTTCCAACTACCTTGTCTAATGCTCCATAATGTTTGCTCTCACCTTCTGCCTGGGCTGGCTGGTTATCACTTTCATGAGCCCACATTATCTTCTCACAATACCAGATCCATGGAGTGGCTAGTTCATGTCTTACTCGTTCCTAAATCTCCCACGGCACACGAGCAATGGATACAGTCTCACGAACTGAGTCTTCCCTCTGCCTCTGTGAATCCAGCCTCTCTCCCAGGGCTTTCGGGGTTCGTGCTCCAGAAAGCCCTCCTTGATCACCCTGGCCCGTGGTGTCCTTGTCTCTATGCAGAATCTGCTTTGCTTTGCACTGCATCCATTCCCCATTCTCCTAGTTCTAACATTCCAAGCTGTCTCCGGGAAATTATCGTTCTCTTATCCAAGCCAGCTTGGGCGCATGATCCAGACCTGGAGAAAGTACCTCAGCAAAATAACCGTTAAGAAACAGATGATGTCTCAGGTTGATTGCCAAGTTGGTCCCATCAGAGACAATCTTGGGACTTCTGCTGAGCTATCAGAAAGAAGCAGGACCCTTTCTTCCTGCTTAGGTAGCTAGGAAAAGAGAAGGTTAGTCTAGAGCTGCTGGTGGCCACTGTGTGGAAAGAGCCTGCCGAGGTGAAGCTGGTGTGGAAGAAGGTGGGTTGGGAAATGGAAAGAGACTAAATCCTGATGACATTGCTTCAGCCCCTGGATCCATCCTTGCCTGAAGTCCTTCTCTCAATAAATATCATGTTTGCTTAAGCCAGACTGAGTTGACTATTCATGAACTTGAAACAAAAAAATCTGTGACTGATACACCAACATTTGAATCTCAGAAGTCCATCTTCTCTGTACTAACCATCTGAATAGAGAAAGATACTGTATCTCTGTGTCTTCACACTGCCTTCTTATAAAGGTACCAAGTCACTGGATTTAGGGCTCACCCTAATCCAGTATGACCTCATCTTAACTTACATCTTCATTACATTGGCCAGGACTCTATTTCCGAATAAGGTTATATTCACAGGTAACAGGGGTTAGGATTGGAACATATCTTTTGTGGGGACTAAATTCAACCCATTACAGCTACCACCTTGCAACTCCTGAAAGGCAATTTCAAGGTAAAGGAGAGAGAGAAACGAGCTGGATATATCTGTGATAAAACGTCTAGCCTCACCTGAGTCAAATTACATCTGGACTTGCCCTAAAACATCTTTTCTTATTTAAGCTAATTCCAACAGATTTTCTATTATTTTTAACAAAACACGTTGCAACTAAAACAGGTACGGCGTTTCCCAAGTAACTGATCTCATGAGGGTAGGATGGTCTCCCCAAAGCAGGACAGGTTTCTGGGCAAATTGACCAAGGACTCAAAAATCTTCTCACCCTCTCCTATTGGTAAAGACAAAAAGATCGGTTCCTCTTCATTCTCAGGTTTTTTTCCTCCGTCCTTCAACTTTCCTGGTATGGGCTTGTTCAGCGGGTGGGGAAGGATTCCCACTCTATCATCCTGACGGGCCGTGTCGCCTCCTTTCTACCTGGTGCTACCTGCTCCCAGGGGCCTTGCACTTCTTCATACTGCGTGACCACATCTGAACAATCATCCTGGCAGCTGATGGAATTTCAAATAGAATTTCAGGCAAAATGCCTCTTCAAAAGCGTTGAGATAGAAATTGTTTTATAGCTTTGTAATGTAAATAACCTTGAAGCCAAAATTCCAGCAACAGAAAGCAAATGTAAGACTGCACATGAAAAGGATGGAAAAGAGATCTTTCAGTCATACTCAATTGTACAGTGACCTTGCTAATAATGCAAGGCACACAGCCCATTTAGAAAGAGAAGGAGGGAGGGAAGGAGGGAAGGAGGGAAGGAGGGAAGGAGGGAAGGAAGGAAGGAAGTTAGTTTGAACCTCCAGCCCAGACTTTGATCAGAGATAGGTCTTTGTCTAAAAGCCAGAAATTAACACCTTTCTTGCTGTTGAAGTTTCTGTTGTTTAAAAAAAAAAAAATTACCTTCAAATTATGGCACCAAATTGGAAAAACTGGAAAAAATAGGTTTTTCCAGCATGTTGGTATTCATTCAGTCATTTCATGATTCATTCAATCAATTATTCAACAAATATATGTGCTTGCTGTGTGTCAGGGAAACATCCTGGGTGCCGGAACCCTGAAAAAATAAGGCAAATTCCCTGCCCTCATGAAGCCTCTGTTGAAGTGGGTCACACAGTCCGCAGACAAGCAAATAAATAAACATGGTGTCAGGGAGTGTGGAGGCTGTAAGATAATTTCTTCACAAAACCAATGGCTGCAGCTCATTATCGAGAACTTTTCTTCCCTCATCTCTTCCAGGACGGAAATCGGGATGCCCTTTACCTGCCCTGTCATGATTGATTTCTCAGTTCCTTGGGAAACAGACCCTTCAAATTCAAAGAAACCTAAAACTGCCCAGTTTACAGAGTGGAGCTTCTGCCTGTGAGTTACCGGCCCTAATCAAACAGGGAACTAAAGCAAGTAGAGATTTTAGAAGCCACAGTTCTGGATTAACAGCCTGGGATATTTTTATCTGAATATCCGCTACTTTCCATAGTGACTGACTCATATGTAGCCTTAATCTGACAAAGCCATGTCGTCATGGGAACCAGACCTGGTCCATGGCCGCAGGTTAAAAATTAAGCTCCACCTGTGATAATGTGCCCTTATCGATCTCCTCTCGGAACCCAAAGCCCTTCCATTTACTCTGGGCAGCTGGCCACCCTCTGTTGATAGCGTCTGCCAGTGGCAAAGGCTCTGTTGCCTGGTTACTAACTGGCTGGAAAGCAGCAGGTCAAAGACGCCTGGAGGCTGGGCATGCTGGCTGGAGCGTGTCCGTGAGGATGTGGCCCTGCAGCCAGCACACTGTCCTTGGCCCTTTGTACTCGGGAGCCAACATGAGGCCACGTGGGACAGGACCCTCATCCCAGGAGGCTCGTGGAAGTACGAAGGACCCCACTCACGGCCGCCCACGGCGCGGCAGTGTTTCCCTGGGGTGCGCTCCCTGGCACCACGATTCGACGCAGGAAAGAAGAAAGCAAGAGGCTCCTGGATGCGGATAGCGACCGGGCGTACAGGCCAGCGGAGGCTGTGCTCACGTTTCTTCCAGCCAAAGCGCCCGGCTTCGCTTTGCACGTGGTCTGGTGAGAACGGCAAGCATGGCGTCCAGCCCCCTCCAGCCACAGGATGAGAAAGAGACCCGGATCAGGGAGTCTCCTGACTTGAAGTCTTGAGCAGAGACGCCCAAACGCCGAAACCAGTGTCTGCAGCAGATTCGTTCCTCTGGGGTCATTCTGAGGGATCAGCCATTGATACCCACTCCCCAGATTGCCAAGCCCTCTCCTTCCTGTTGACTCTTCTAGAAGGTGCCTGGTTTTGAGACTGCCAGGATTAGGTTGTGCTGTTTGCATCCAGAGACCTTGTGTCTACTTGCTGGGGCTGCTGTAACAAAGCACCGCAAACTGGGCGGCTAAAAACACAGGCTTGTGTGTTCACAGTTCTGGAAGCTGGAAGTCTGAGACCAAGGTGCGCCTCCCGAGGCCGTGCAAGGCGATCTCTCCCTGCCCCTCCCCAGGTCCTGGCGGTCCACTGGCAACTTCCCTCGGCTTGTAGAAGCATCACCCCACCTCTGCTTCTGCTGCACATGGTGTTCTCCCTGTGTGCGTTGTCTGCGTCCAAATTTCCCATTTTATAAGGACGTCAGTCCTACTGGATTAGGGCCCACCCTAACGACCTCCTTTTGACTTCATTACCTCTGTAAAGACCCCTTCTCAAAGAAAGCCACGTTTTGAGGTACTGGGGCTCAGACCTCTAGCATTTGGAGGGGGGAACACAATTCAACCCATAACAGATCTCAAAGTGATCCAGACTGGACCACCCCATACAGCCATGACGAGCACGTGGGAGCCCACAAACCTGGATCCCGGGGTGAGGCCGGGACCCTGTTACCGCTCTATGGAATAGGTATGTTAGCCACGGGCAGGTGGGCAACGTGCCTGGTGACCTGGCTGGATGGAGAGGGCTGCAAAAGCCAAGCACACCTCTGCAGGGAGGACAAGGTGGTCTCCTGGTGAAGGACGAGTGCGTTTTGTACCCCAGTCTCCCAGGGAGCATGGTCACGCTTATATGGGAGATAACCTTAGCTGAACTTGAAAACTCTTGATCCTGATCACAAGGTTTCAGGACACGGGTCCTCTGAAACAAGAGCATTGAGGTGGTAGAATTTGGGTGGATCCTCTCCGTGAGTGAAAAGTATGGGGCCCAAGAAATGATAATACAAAGTTCTGCTGCCTTTTTGAGCCTAATTGTAGAGATGCCAAGTCAACGGGGGAACAGCCCCAGGCCTGTGAACCCTAAATGCATGGTTAAGGGACTCTGATGAAAACTGAAGCCAACACACAGGAAGTTGGCTCAGAAACCCCAAACAGAGTTTGAGGTCCTGGATCAAGCCGTTCCTGAAGTTAGAATCTACACTCTCTTCAATTAACTCCCCTTTGTGCTTAAGCTAGTTTGAGCTGGCTTTCTGTCATTTGCAAGCTAAAGGGCCCTGACAAACACGACAGCACGGTGCGTCGTGGGCACCAAAATCCTTTCTGAGAGCACAGCCATGCCAGCAGCCGCACTTCTCTTTCTGCAGGGCAAAAGGAGCACGGCAGCTACATTCCAGGGTCTGGGTTTGCCAAGACGGCAGAGTGAAACAGACGCTATCAAGACCCGTATACTGTAGCTGAGAGTCTGAGTTTCACAGCGTTTCGGAAGCCCTTGCCAAACACCTTTGCACTCTCTTGATTTTTACTGCCCTTGCAGGCCCCGGACGGCACTAATGATCATGTGACCGTAATTGGCCCTGAACTTCGGGAGCAACAGAGCCCTTTCCATTTTGGCTTGCCGACTTAAAAAAAAGGAAACAAACAAAATGAAATTTAAAATACATAACTGCCTTAGTTATGAAGGGTAATCACATTAAGAGCCATTTAACTAGACATTTCCACCCAAATGACATTACGCTGAGACAGTCTGTCCTGAGGTCCCAACCAAAAGCGAGACCCCGGAACCTGCGAGAAGTACAGTCTAGCGGTAGTCTTCAGTTTGGTCCTGGAGCCCAGGAACCCCCTGCAGCTCACAAGGTTGCATTCTCTGAGGTTGGAGGAAACTTGTTTTCCGCAAATATCACAAGTTTTGCCATTTTTGCGTCCCACCTAATAACTGCCCCTTTTTCCTTAAACAAGCATGTGTGTCTTATGGACACGATGATATTGAAAAAGGGAAATTTTATCTCATTGTGGTTTTGATTTGCACTTCCTTGATGATCAGGGATGTTGAGCATGTTTTCACGTGCCCGTTGGCCGTCTGTGTGTCTTTTTTGGAAAAATGTCTATTCAGGTCCTCTACCCATTTTTTAATCCGATTTTTTTGTTACTGAGCTGCCTGAGTTCTTTATACATTTTGGATATCTACTCTCATTACATATGTGATTCGCAAATATATTTTCCCATTCGGCATGCTGCCCTTCGGGCTTGAGGATGGTTTCCTTTACTGCGCAGGGGCTTTTTACTTTGACGTAGTCCCAGTTGTTTATTCTGGTTCTTGCTGCCCTTGCCTGTGGAGTGAGGTCCACAAAAACATCGCTAAGACTGATACTAGTGAGGGTTCCACCTGTGTTTTCTTCTAGGCATTTCATGGTTTCAGGTCTTACATTCAAGTCTTTAATCCATTTTGAGTTAATTTTTATGTATAGAAAAAGAGACAGTGGTCTATTTTCACTCTTATGCTCGCGGCTGTCCAGTTTCACACCTGTCGTAATGGCCATCATCAAAAAGACCAGAAATAACAAATGTCGGAGAGGACGTGGAGAAAAGGGAACCCTTGTTCACTGTTCGTGGGAATGTAAATTGGTGCAGCCACTAGGGAAAACAGTAGCGAGATTCCTCAAAAAATTAACAATAGAAATATCATATGATCCAGCTATCCCACTTCTGGGTATTTATTCAAAGAACGTGGAAACACGAATCTAAAAAGATGCATGCACCCCCATGTTCACTGCAGCATTACTTACAATAGCCAAGGTATGAAAACAACCTAAGTGTCCACCAACAGATGAATGGATGAAAAAGATGTGGTACATATACACAATGGAATACTACTCAGCCATTTAAAAAAAGAATGAAATCCTGACATTTGTGGCAACATGGATGGACCTTGAGGGCATTATCCTGAGTGAAATACGTCAAATGGAGAAAGACAAACACCGTATCATTTCACTCATATGTGGGGAAAAAAAGAACAAACAGTAAAACAGAAACAAACTCGTAAGTACAGAGATCAGATTAGTGGTTACCAGAGGGGAAGGGGGTCTAGCGGGAGGGTGAAGTGAGTGAAGAGGGGGTCAACCACATGTTGAAGGATGGTAAGCGTACTCGGTGGGGGTCACTCCGTAGTGTGTCCAGCTGCCGAACTAGGATGCTATACACCTGAAACTCACGTAATAAAAAACACTGAAAAATATACTGGTCGACTGTGAAATAATTACCCTCACAAAGAGGAAAGGTACAGATTTATTTCTTGAGAAAAGAGAAACTTTATATTACTACCATGAAAACACTGGTTAATGTGCTACTTATAATTTTTTAATAAAGAATTCTATTTTTTCCCAGTAACGCTATAACTGTATCTGGGCTTGGGTGACTGTGTTTGTCTATTTGGTTACCTGTAGAACACTCTGGAAATATTGGGCTGGCCGACAGATTTAGGCTATGCCTTCCCCAGGCTGACGGTCACAAAATTCTCCACAGAAGCAGAGAAGACAAAATTTCTCTCTCTCTCTGACCCTACTCAGGGCTTGGATGGAATGTCTGTTCCATCAGCTCAGGGCATTGAGTAAACAACCAGCCGACTCCAGGAGACGGGAATGATACAACTTATCTAAGAGGTGGAGTAAACAAACAGATGGGGTGGCCCAAGTGCCAAGTGGATGGTGGGTCCATTTCCTCCCAGCGTCAATGACCCCCGGTATTAGCAAATATTGACTGAACGCCTATAATGTACAAAGTCAGGCTGTTTTACACACACACACACACACACACACACACACACACACACACAGATGTGTAGGGAAAAGGTCCGGAAAGACCAAACTCATGACACTGGTGAGATTGGTGAAAGGGAGAGAGTGAAAGACGCTTGAGTTTTTACAAACTGAATATATCAATTTCCTGACTGAGTCATGGAAAATGAATTTTAAAAGTCACAGAGCACACACACATATATCAATATATACATCCCATTTTTGTATATGCATAGATAACTATATATTAAGACGTTACGTCAGCATGTAGATTTGTGTATGCATGGGAAAGGGTCTGGAAATTCTAAAAGGAAACACCTAACTGTTAATAGTGATTATCGACGGGGACCAGGGATGGGAAAGTTACACAGGAGACTTTAACCTTTTACTTTATACACCTCTTTAAGATGTGAGCTCAAGGAACATCTCTTGCCCTTGAAATATGACAAAGGAAAACGATTTTAAAGATGTTTCCACACGTTCACAACCTCTATGAAAGTGTTGTTGATGACATAATTTCTCCAACTTGGGTCTAGGAACAAACATTTTAATGTTTTCATTACACAAAGGGGCCCTGGCCCCTGTTTAAAAGAATGGATACCATCCTATTGAAAATAATGATCACGACAGATTTACATACGTGCTACCCTCGGCAAACTTAAACCTCAGGGACTGATCGGCAGGGTGAGCTGAAGGAAATGTTAATGTCCTCCGCGTCGAAGGTGCTCTCAAGAGCCTTCTCCTCTGAGTCAAATACGCAGCGCCCTCTGAGACTCGCTGGCTAGACCTCCCATTTCGATAAGTCACAGGGATCTGTATTCTAATTGCTTTCCCTTCACGGTGAAATAATTCAAACATTCCATCCCCTTCCAAAGTGAGAACAAGAGCTAAATTTAAATGCAATAACGTAATGGGGCATCTGCAATTCCAAGTAGCCAACGATCTATCAAAAAAAAAAAAGATCAGCCCGTTCCAGATATAGGAGAGATTCACACACATACACATCACTCCTCTCTGTAGCTTCCAACCCCAGAACCACCAAATTTAAAAACCTAAAGCAATAAGCTCCCAAAATAACCTGCCTGCTACCCCTAAGAGAACAGAGTAACTTCTAGGTCCCCCAGGCCAGGAAGAATAAATGAACTTGAAAAAATTACACACGAATAATAACCCACATCACTCAACTGAGACGTGTCCTCTTTGAAAGTGTTCTTAATGACACAATTTGTCTGTGGAGGGCGTGCAGACAAACGCCTCTTCTTATAAACGATATCCACTGAAGAGACACGTAGTGTTAGATTGATCATGATGAAAGATAAAGGGTTTGGAATATTATCCAGGCATCTCCCCACCTCCGAGGACCCTGCCTTTACTAACTAAATGTTGGGGAGTTTTTGGCTCTATAGCGATGGGAAACGGATGGTTACCAAGTGTATATCCTACATGTGAAACAGCTTAGTTTCACATACAGACTCTTTCTGCTTCCTGCCAGGGAAAATGAACACAGAAAATAGAACTCACAGGACTGGGTGTGAATTTAAGTCTAACAAACACATCCTGGCTGGGTCCATTCCCACCACCACCATCACCACCACCATCACCACCACCACCACCATCACCACCACCATCACCATCACCTTCGCCATCACCATGCCTGGCACCAGCACCTGTATCATCCCCATTAACCCCTACCACCGTGTTTACTGTGTTCAGACCAAGGCTCCACCCAGGAACCGTCAAACCTGAACCTCACATAAAGGAATGATCGAGCCAGCCCAGATTTCTCTCCTGCACTGTGGACCTGCCCATCTAACTGCTGCTTTCCTCCCCAATCCCCCACCTGCCCCGTGTTTAGGTGTAACTCAAACTCAAAAACGGAGTTTCAGCACAAAACTGAATCTGAATGTATCCTCCCACAAATCTAATTCTCTTTCAGTCTTTCTCACCGTAGGAAATGGCTCTCCCCCTGCACTCTCTTGTCCACATCAAAGTTCTGGACGTCACGCTTGTGACCTCTCGCTCTTCGTCCACCCCGATCCATCACAATGACTGGCAGACTGTACTGCCCAAGTTCATCTGCAGTGTCTCCGGTGACCTTCACTTCTGCCACCAGTACCCTGATCCAAGCCACCGTGGCCACTCACTGGGCTACCTGGTGGCCTCCTAATTCTCCTTGCTACCACACTTGCTTCCACCTCCACTCAGAATTTGGGGTGATACTTTTAGGGGGCAAATTTTGATCAAATGTCACTTTCCTATGGAAAATCGGTCACTACTGGCTGGCCATTGTTCTTAAGACCTAAAATCTATATCCTTACACAGCGTATAAGGTCCCGAATGGGCTGCCCCTCTCCACCTCTTCCCCATCTGCGTCCAGACAGACACTTTTCACGCATCAAGCTCTTTCTTGCCTCAGGACCTTTGCACTGCCATTCCCCCACGACACTGCTGTCTCCACAGGAGCACAGACATTTGCTCTGGTCACTGTTCTGACCTCCCCACCTAGATGACATACGGTTGGCCTTGATAAACATGTCTTGAAGAGACCCTTAAACAATGAAAAAACGGACACAGCCCTGAATGATGCAGTGGGTAGAGCCTCAGATGGAAGAAAGGACAACGCAACACGAAGTTCCACTGCTGGGTTCCAGGTGTCAGGACACAAAGTGGGAAATTCCCAAGTGGGCCTCTTCCAAAGGTCGGGTCTGATCAAAGGTGTCTTCTGGGCCCACAGGCTTCAGGTATGATGGGTCATTTCTCAAGTATAGGAAGAAGGGTATAACCTTCTATCACAAAGAATGGCTTATGAGTGGGCTTTTCTGCCTCTTTCACCTTCCTCTGTGCCTAAGCCACAGGCAGAGTCAAGGAATACGCTCTTGCTTTCTAGTTCGTAGTGTTGAGGGCTAAGTAAGGGACACAGCTGAGACGTAACTTATGATCTTCCCAGCCTGACACTTTCCTTCCCTTCACCCAAATGTCCTGGTGTAGAATAACACAAAAATGTGCACACACCCTGACACTAAGCTTTCACGACTCTCTGAGTAGAGTTCCACATTCCTGAATGTGACAAGATAAAAACTGTGCGTAGGGCTAATTACCCCTCTTTGTATAATGGTGACATGCCACCAGCTGACGACAAGAGGGACAGAATGGAGACCCAAGTCAACATCCTGACACTAAGCTTTCACGACTCTCCGAGTAGAGTTCCACATTCCTGAATGTGACAAGATAAACTGTGCGTAGGGCTAATTACCCCTCCTTGTATAATGGTGACATGCCACCAGCTGACGACAAGAGGGACAGAATGGAGACCCAAGTCAACATCCAGGCTTGCTCTATGCATTCCCTTAATTATAGCAACATGACTGATGCCAGAGGATTATAGGAAGTGTTTCTGTAGGTCAAATTAATGAATAAAAATCAACATAAAAACCAACGAGCATGTTGCGTGTAGCAAACTCTTGGGAAATTTCCATCTTTCTGCCAAATATGAAAAACAGAAGTTCCCACATTTCAGTAGACCTTCAGGTTGACGTAAACAATAAAAACATCAGAAGGTGTTTCACTTCTCCCTTATTTCGTTAATAAAGTGTCTTTAGACTTCTCAGAACTGCAGAATAAGACGGTATGTCGAATTACCTTAGGTTTCATCGCAAAGCTCGAAAGTGTCTCAGGTTCAGAGTAGGCAGCACCGGCAAGTGGAAGAACTAACAGAAAGCTGGGCTTGAGCCTGGAATTTGGAACTGAAAAAACAGTCCATAGGACCAACATTCAGTTTATTTCAATATAGCCAACATCTTCTGAGTACCTGTGAAGGTCCTGGCGGCTGTCAGACCCAAACATCGGTAAGATGGGGTCCTTCCAGGACCCACAGTCCGACAGGGGAGGCTGGAACACGCGTGTGTAATTTGAATTCAAGCTAGACTTTAATAAGATTTAGAATGATGTGCAAAGGAGACGTGAGGGGAAGGTGTCTAGACAGGAGACTGGAGGTTTATTTCCTGGACGTAGTTAATGGCAGAGCTCAGGACACAGAGGCAGCAGGAAGCGCTCACAGCAGTGGAGTGCCATATTGCAAACAGAGAAATTAACAGAGGCTGCCTGTGGAGACCCCACCCCAGCCCCGATGCGTGGCGGAAGTAGTTGGGCATTTCCCCACACGGCCCTCAAGCCGGGCAGGAGATTGGGAGTATCATTTTGGTAGAAAACAATCACCCAAGGGCAAAGACCTCCATATGGTGACACTGGGAACTTCCATGACAAATGTTCGGTTCCCTGCAACTACCCTGGAGTGAGCCCACCACTGACAAGCCCCACAGACGTCCACGTCCACCAAGTTGTCACGATCTTACCCTAAAACTGAACAACAAACTAAGCCATGAAAACGCAGGGTGGTCTCTATACACCATCAAGTGGGCCAAATGGAAAGTGATTCAAAGCACAGAGATCTCCAGTGAGAATCCCACCGGCAGAAGCACCGCATCTGTGTTGACCAACTCCTCTTAATGCAAATCCCCCAAGACCTTCCAACGGGGTCTCTCTAAGAGAAATGGTTAAAGATGACATAAAAAAAAAAAAAAGAATACAAGAAACCATGAAAACTTGCAAGCTGTGCGAATATCTCCTAATTCTGTGAAAGAGAAAAAATAAGTGGGGCAATAATTCCTAGCTCCTCAATGCGTTTCGTGAATTTGGGTGCTCTCTGCATAGATTAAGTAGATTCACCTCTTCCCTTCCTTCATGTTTCTGGGCTCTGGGATCATGCATCTTCAACCACCTTTCTGCTCTCTGCCCCTTTTCCCCAGCCCACTCCTAAGAGGGGCCAAGCGGCTATAATGCTGCTCCATTTCACCAAGCTGACTGGAGAGCTTCTTAATGATTATAAAGCACAAAAAACCCCTCTACATGCTTACATGTGAAGTATGATTATGATTAATTCAAAAGTGGTCCGGCAAGATAACGCCTTTGAGGGGATGTGCAGAACCAACTCTGATGGGTCTGAAGTAAAACGATGTACGGCTCGACCATCACTTCATACAAAGTTTTAATTAACGGGACTGTTGGGGCAGATAGGGAAAGAAAAGCAATGATTTATTAATGCACAGTTTACTGCTGCTAGCAAATGCCAAGCGACTGAAAACACTGCCCACCTGCTCTGCCCTGTACACATGCCCATCACGGAGTGCGGAATAAATCCTTCTGCCATGAGGGAAGATCCCATTCTAGCTACTTCACGTTCAGCACACTCTCCATTCATTTCATCTATCCATTTAATACCAGAATAAATAGAAAAAGTAGAATAGAATCCACTGGCCTTCTTAGAATACAAACTTATGGTCACCAAAGGAGAAAGGTGGGGCGGGGAGAGATAAATCAGGAATTTGGGATTAACATGTACACACTACCATCAATAAAATAGATAATCCACAGGGACCTACTGTAGAGCACAGGGAACTCTGCTCAATACTCTGTAACGACCTATATGGGAAAAGATTCTGAAAAAGAACAGATACGTGTATATGTATAACTGAATCACTTTGCTGTACACCTGAAACTAACACGACATACTTCAATATAAAATAAAAAATACATACATACGTATGTACATACAATACATAGGACACACACACACACACACACACACACACACACACACAAAGAATCCACTAGTCTAACAGCCAGCACATGCTTCCTGACATGTTCACACATATTATTTCAACAAATATTGCACTTACATGATATAAAAATACTACAGTGACATTCATTCTCTAGTTATATTCATTACCTGAAAACTTCACAGTGTCAAACCCAGTCTCACAAGCTGGGCTTAAAGAATTGGCCAATGCTGTCCCCAAACTGAACACAAAACAAAGGTAGAAACGTCCACCGGAGACACTGCAACCTGAAATACGTGCTGTTCGTAACGCCCACTGTGTGATGCTCAAGGGAGCAAAAGCAAATGGTCTCCCCTGGAGCAGAGCTTCCCCGAGCAAGTGAGGCTGGGCGGACAAATGAGGAGCGCTCCACACTTCAGCAAACTGAACATCTGTCTTTGTCCTGAGGGACAGTGTATTTATTCTGAGCGTCCTGCTCACAATTTACCCAATGAACTGACCCTTGGCGCAAAGGATCCTTGCAGCCCTGACGCTGGCCTGGGGACAGGTTGGGAAGTAAATGAGTACAGGGTAGCAACAGGGATCGAAGCCACAAGTAAGACCCAAAGGCTTTGAAACCAGGAAGGATCACAGTCTCCGAGGCTGCAAAATACCTCTACCTGGGTCTCAGAGCGGAAGGGCAGTTCTCCAGTCTTGAGCCAGCCCAATCCAGGAGGGTGATTTGCCTGCCTCTGCGAATAAGCCACATCTCGTTAACCCTCAGACCCTTCCCCATCCCCCAAAGCGGGTACTTACAAGACGCTGGGGATCGGTGCCCTAGTGTATCAGACGCACTAGCCTGGGCTGCCTGCCTGCCCGCCCCCCGCAGGCACCAGCCTCTCCAAGCCTCCTCCGATGTTTGTGCTCGGCGTCAAACTGGAAGACTGTTTACTTATTCATGGACTGCCCGAGCCGGCCAGGAACTGCTTTGTGTCAGCTGAATAGGATGGTAATTCAATCTCCAAATGGGAACTGCTCGGCACATGGCATATCTGTCATAATGAGTCACGCAGATAAAAAAGAACATGGCTTTCAGAGCCACGGGTGAAACGTGTGTTTTGACAACGAATAGTGTTACAGGACACCACCTTCCCTTCCTCCATCACTCTTCTTCCCTCCGAATCAGCCCACCCCAAACACATCCTCCATGAGATGCAGGACAGAGGGGGAGCCACACTTGGGGACTGGATTCTTGGGAAAAGAACGAGGATGCATCTCTGTTCTCTTGCCAGAAGCGTGCACCGTTGGAGACAGAGAGAAGGTGGAGATGTTTGGGAATCCGCAAGAAAAACTGAAGGGGCGATGAAGTCGGTGAGAAAGGAGATCGTCTCTGTCAAAAGTTTTCCATTGTGGAATGCTTTACATGCATTCACTCAGTAACAGCGGGGGCTCCAGCACCCGGAAATAATGGCGTTAATTAAGTCATAGGCTCCTGAGAATGGTCTGATGTTCAGAGCTGAGAAGACTCAAGTCAGGTGGCAGCGTGAACGACTCCTGGTCCCCAGAGAACCCTAAGCAGTGGAGGTACCCTCTTAATTCTCATTCCTGCTACTGTTCCTGCCTCCTGGTAATTTTTTCTCGAGAATGTAAAACCTGTATTTCCTCTGATTTCTTTGTTTCAGCCACATGAAGCCCTACTACTGCCCAGGCTCTTCTTTCTCCTCTGCCCCACCCCCCAACAAGCCCCTTCCTCTCTTCATTTCCTTACCCACATAGCTTGGACTCTGCCCTCCAAACTACCCTCTTGTCAGTGTATCCTAAGCTTTTCTTCCCTCTGATCCCCAGGTATCAGCCTGGCGAGACCCCAACCCCTAGGTTAACCAACAGCCCACCTTCTCTATACCTACTGGACAGGCTGCTGACGACCACTGTAGAAAACCCACAACCCGGGCAGGCCCATGTCCCAACTGCCTGTCCCCCAGGAGACCATAAGCCCCATGAGGGTAGGGACCTTGCCTACCATGTTCTGTGTGCTATTCTAAGCAATCCATACTGTCCAGCCAAAGAAGCTACTCAAACATTTGTTGAAATACCAACTGAATGAAGACTTCAATGTTGCCTTGAAATATGTATCAGTCAGGATGAGCTTGGTTATGCTATGGTAACAAATAGTCCTCAAATATCAGTGGTTTCAAATGACAGAGGTTTATTTCCCACTCATACTGTGTCTGTGGAGGGTCAGCTATAGCCCTGCCCCACATCTTCCTCACTATGGGACCCAGACCGATCGAGTAGGAAACAGGAAACAGAAAATCAAAAATAGGAAAAGTGTTTGTAGTGGCATAAATAAAATATTCCATACTCCACAGCCGCGGGATTTCTGCCCCGAGATGTTTTGCTGAACTGAATCTTCCATTTTTACCCACCCTGCTCCCTTTCTGTCTTCAGGTCTTGGCTCAGACATCGCTTCTCCATAGAAGCGGTCCCCTGACCATTCAGGCTAAAGCACACAGCAGCTACCCACCCCCCCACCATCATCAATGAAAAACGTGTATCTTCTGTGGCCCCATTAGAAGGTCAGGTCCCTTATCCATCTCACTCCCCACTATGTCCCCTGAGACCGGTGCCTGCAACACAGTAAATGCACAATAACCATGTGTTGAATAAAGGAACGAGTGAATAAAATAGCAGATTACACTGGAGAAAGCACAATATTTTGGTGTAATTAGTTACAAAATTAGTGAGCTCAAGAAGCAGTCTCATTAAAATGGAAGTAGTATAATATAGTAAGAGTAGCATAATTAAAACAGAAGATTTGGGCCACATATAAGGAAACCAGAAATTAATGAAGATGAAGGACTTGTCAAAGTATTCCCCGCATTGTTTGCTGGGAGAAAAAGACTTAGAAGACTTGATCGGAACCAGTCCTAATGAATAACAGAGTGAGATGGAGCTATAGAAGCTTGGTGTAAATATCCTCTAGCTATTTGTGTATGTTGTTTTTTTTTGTTATTCATCCAGCAACCTTCTTCCCTACACTTGGATCTCTTAGTGTACAGCTCATGAGAAAAGGAAGAAAGATTGTCCAAATTACTAGTACCCTGTATCATACCAGCTCTACTGACTTTGGTTATTAAGATTTTCTTAGTTATTTGGTGAATTTTGTCAGTGTTTTGGGCATTGGATAGACTGTTGAGAAAATCAGGTTTTGCAATATGTGAATTTAATGACCGTGGGTTGTAAAGACCCACCTCCAACTTCCTTGGTATGGTGACATCAGTAATATCTATTTGCTACAAGATGACATTAGGTGAATAACTTGTGAATTACTCAATTCACGTCCAAAAGCATAGCCATCCCCCAGTGTTTCACCTGCCTGATTTCCCCGGGGTCTCCCTGGATCAATACATAGGAAAGCTGCCCTATTTGGGGAATATCCACTGTTAGGATCTGAAAATACCCTCACAAGCACCCAAGATGTCCTTCAGTGGGTGATGGATAAACAAACCGCGGTCCATCCTGACAATGGGTTATGATTCAACACTAAGATAAAACGAGCTATCGAGCCATGAAAGGATGTAGAAGAACCTTAAATGCATATGAGTAAGTGAAAGGAGCCCATCTGGAGAAGCTACCTGCTGTGTGATTCTAACTCTGTGACATTCCGGAAAAGGCAAAACCATGGAGAAAATGAAGAGATCAGTGGTTACTGGGGGGCGGGGCGAGGGAGGGAGGGATGAATAGGCAGAGCACAGGGAACTTTCAGGGCAGAAAAGCTGTTCTGTATGAGACCGTAATGGTGGACACGTGTCACGTACATTTGTCCAGACCCACAGAACGTACACCACCAAGAGTGAGCCCTCAGTAAACTCTGGACTGTAGTTAATAATAATGTATCAGTGCAGCAACAACGAGGTAGAGCACAGGGAACTCTGTTCAGTATCCTGTGATAAACCATCATGGAAAAGAACATGAAAAAGAACGTGTGTGTATAACGGAGTCACCTTTCTGTACAGCGGTAATCAACACAACATTGTAAATCAACTCTACTTCAATTAAAAAAATAAATAAAAATAAAATAAAACTCATCGAGCTTCTGACCATAAATAATACTCATGTATCAATGCTGGCGCATCAGTTGTGATAAATGTACCCACTGATGCAAGATGTGGGTAATGTGGGCAGCTGTGGGCCGGGAAGAGAGGAGGTCCGTGGGAATTCTCTACTTTCTGATCATTTCTGTCAGCCTAAAACTGACCTTTTGGGAAAAGTCTATTGATTTTTAATTGACCCAGAAAGTATCCCCACCCCTTTCATTGCTGTTCTTTTGCACACAACAAGCTTCTACCCCACTCTGGGTGAGTGGATTTCTTCCTCTTCACCACGTTGAGGGCATCCGATGTGCCCAAGGAGGATATGCGCTCTCCGACGGCCAGAGCTTGGGACGACCCTGTCATGTCCCCGGTCCTCAGAATGGGCCTGGCTCACGGAAAGGGCTCTGTGACTACCTGTCGAATAAAAGATTTCATTTCTTGTGTTTCTGCTTGGCCACGAGTGACAGTACATTAACTAGTGAAAATTGAAAGCCGAGATAAAAACCTCCCCCAGGAAAAGTAGTCCGGCTGCTACATTCTCCAGAGATGTAAGTCAATAAAATAACCCTAGAGAGCCGCAGACGCGTGGACCACGCCATAAAGGATGGTGTGCAAGGGAGCGCCCAGCACCCGGCATTTCTGATCTGGGATGCTTGCCCCCGGGGCTGCTCGCTCACTTTCTCATTGGCCCTCGTTGGTTTGAATTATTAACTCTCCCTTCAGACACACAGCATGTCTCCAGGCTGCACGAGGCGCCCCAGGGCTTGCAAACCCACTCAGTGGATTCCTCACCGTGTTACTCTCCATCGTAGCCATTTCAGCCACGAAGGAAGGTGGCGAAAGACCCACCACCTGGAAGCATCAATGTTGCTCAAAGATAAAGGCCCTGAGAACCAGAGAAAGGGGCCATTGCAGAGGATGCTGTGTACCTGAGCCTAGATCCCGGAGGCAACGCCTGCATTCAATTACACACGTTTACTGCACAAGAGCTATTTCATCTGCTTAATCACCTTACATGAAAATACAGTTTGCTCTCCCTAAAAGCCCTGGAACAGTTGTGTGTCCACCCGTCTATCACAGATGAGGCTTTTCTTCAGCCCAATCACTTCTTTATTTTCAAACTGAAGTCCAGTGTATGGTGTTACTTTCCTTTTCTTTTTTCTTTTTGTACAGCAGGTTCTTGTTAGACATCCATTTTATACACGTCAATGGATACATGTCAATCCCAATCGCCCAATTCATCCCCCCACCCCGCCACTTTCCCCCCTTGGTATCCATACGTTTGCTCTCTACATCTGTGTCATTATTTCTGCCCTGCAAACCGGTTCGTCTGGTGTTACTTCTAAAATAAACTTATTTCAGGAATTTGATTTTCTGTTTTAATGTTAACTATTAGCACGAATGAGAGCAGCTACGACTGTGAGGACTTCTTATAGACTAAGCACTGCTCTCAGTAAAGTGTCCCATTGACTCCTCAAAGGACCCCCGAGGTCAGTACCGTGATTCTCTGCACATATTACCGGGGAAGACCCCGAGGCACAGAGAAGTTAGTCACCCTGTGGGTCACACAGCTTGGGAGGCGAGAAGTCAGGATTTGAACTTACTGTGGCAGTCTGGCTGCATGGACTGCACTCGGCCACAGGGCTTTACTGCTGCCCCGCGACGAGCAGCCCCGTAGGTCAGATGGCCAGTACAGACCGAGGGGAAAAGGATAATGGCTCTCAACTGCCAATGTTTTCAAAGAAAAAAGCCTCCTCTTTCCAAACGTGAGAAATAGGCTTTGGAAATGTTGAATTAAAAACTTTAATACTAGAAAACTTGCAGGAATGTTCTAAACCAAAGACAAGAAACACCTACCCCTGTTAAGGCTACATCAAGCCAAGACGGCAGCCCTCCCAGCACCCAGAACGACCTCGGCGTCACCATCAATTTAACCAATTATTACACATCTTTTGTGAGTCCAGGGCCCTGTTTATTCTGAGCCACTTAAATGTGCGACATCATAATTACAAAATTACACAAGTGCCAGAGTCCTCGTTCCTAGTCTGTTGTTTGCCATTTCAAAGAGAGAAAGCTAAGTGATTATCCAGACCACACCACCTGACCCGAACCTCGGGGGGCCGCCCTCCAAGTGGCCGGAGGATGACTGTTTGACAGATGACGTGTTGAACATTAAGCTTGATCTCACACCAGCTTGTTTTGGGATTATGACTCTCCCTGTCTTTCCCTTCTTCGGCATCAGAATTGTCCCACTTGATTCCTCTCTTCTAATCAGCCCCCTGAGCTGAGAGGCCCTCATCAGTGCCTGAGAATTAACGGGAGTTTAAAGCAGAAAAACAGATTGCGTATATGTCGGTCTCAGCATCGTAGGGAATGAAGAGCGTGACCCTGCTGGGTGAGCCCTGGAAAATGAGTCAGCGCATCGAGGGCCCCTCAACTTCCCCTTACAGGTACAGGGCAGAGAATGTACCACAAGCACTGCAGGCCGTGGTCAGCACAGAGAGGGGTCGCCAAGCATTGCTGCACCAGACCTGGGCCCCTGGATGCTGGGCAACGAGCACGGATCAGCACAAGCACAAGTCCAGTATACGTCCATCTACACCCATCGTACAGATGCGAGAACTGAGGCCCACAAGAGGTCACACAACTTGCAAATAGCAGAGCCCAGGGTCGAACCCGTGTCTAAACACAGCCCTCTGCAGCCTGCTGCCCTCGGTGCCTGAAAAATCTTTGCATTTTTGCAAAGACTGGGGACAGTGAGGAACTATAAGGCCGAAATCACTGCAAAGCCCAGTGCCATGAAGCTTTCCCCTTCTGCTTTCTTTTGGCAGTTTTATAGTTCCAGGTCTACATTTAAATCTTCATCCATTTTGAGTTGATTTTGGTGTATGATGTAAGAGTTCAGTTTCATTCTTTTGCATGTGGATATCCAGTTTTCCCAGCGCCATTTGTTGTGTGGCCTTGGCGCCCCAGTCAAAGACCAGTTGACTGTGTCTGTGTGGGTTTATTTCCGGACTCTCTATTCCGTTTCCCTCATCCAATATGATTCAGCTCTAGACACCTGCTGTAAAATGTTGTGCTTACAGTTAACAATGCTGAACTGTGCATTTAAAAAGTCTGTTAAGAAGGTAGATTTCATATTAAGCGTTCCTACCTCAATAAAAAAAAAAGTTTAAGTAACATAAAAAGAAGGAAATTCCATGGCGGTCCAGTGGTTAGCTTACCACTGCCAGGGGCTCGGGTTCGATCCCTGGTCGGGGAACTAAGATCTCGCAAGTCACATGGCGTGGCCAAACAAATAAATAAAATAAAAGACTGATTGAATACGATGTAACAGAAATAGACCCACAGATACAGAGAACAAACTAGTGATCAGCAGTGGCGGGGGAGGGGCAAAACAGGGGTGTAGGATTAGAGGTACAAACTAGCATGTGTAAATAAATAAGCTACAAGGATATACTGTACAGCACAGGGAATATAGCCAATATTTTATAATAACTTTAAATGGAGTATAACCTATAAAAATATTGACTCAAAAAAAAGATAAATAAGTACTAGAGATATAATGCACAGTATGATAGATATAATTAACACTGCTGTATGTTATACATGAAAGTTATCATGAGACTAAATCTTGAGTTCTCATCACAAGGAAAAATGTTTTTCTATTTCTTTAATTTTGTATCTATATGAGATGATGGATGTTCACTAAACTTAAAGGGATAATCACTTCGTGAGGTATGTAAATCAAAACAGCATGCCATACACCTTACACTTGTACAGCGCTATATGCCAATTATACTCAATAAAGCTGAAAGAAAAAAAGATTTTTAAAAAAAATTTTAAAGACTGATTGAAAGAGAGAACATGGTTCTCTATCCGGGATGTCCCAAAGGGTAGCCCAAACTACAGGAAGGTCCCTTGCTCTACCTGGAGCTCTGAGTTTAGTCTTAGAAGCCAGGCTGTCCCAATAAAAATAACAACTTTTGTTATCTTAACAACCAACATCAACTAACATTTATTTATCCTCTTCTAAGTGCCAGGCCTTATTCACCTCATTTAATCCTTATAGAAACAAATTTATGAATCCAGTCCTCTCATTATATTTTTCTTGGATGAGAAAACCAAGCTACATGTTCAAGATCACACAGCGAGTCAGCAAGCATTCCCTCTTAACTGAAACACGTGCTGTAACCACCACAGCACACTGCCTCTCACTGGGAATGAGGGGTTGGTAGGAAGCCAATAGAGTCCTTCAGCTCATCTCCACCAAAGCTTTTCTCAGACCCTAGCTGATTCTACAGATTCATAGCCTCACCTGAGAGTCTTGGACCCGTTCTGAAATTCCCCACTCTCCAAACACCTGATTGTCCACCTCTCACAGCTACCCTGGGGGTGCTGACTTGTGGACTGACTGACAGTCAGTCAGATTAAGCCCTTCCCCCTTTAAAAATTTGTATGGAAACACAAAAGACCCCAAATAGCCAGACAATCTTGAGAAAGAAGAACAGAGCTAGAGGAATCAGGGTCCCTGACTTCAGACTATACTACAAAGCCACAGTCATCAAAACAGTAGTACTGGCATTAAAAACAGACATAGAGATCAACGGAACAGGATAGAAAGCCTAGAAATAAACCCACGCACGTGTGGTCAATTAATCTACAAAAAAGGAGGCAAGAATATACAGTGGAGAAAAGACAGTCTCCTCAAAAAGTGGTGCTGGGAAAATTGCACAGCTACTGGTAAAAGAATGAAATTAGAATATTCTCTAGCACCATATACAAAAATAAAACACAAAACGGATTGAAAAGCTAAATGTAAGAGGAAAACATAGGCATAACATTCTTTGACATAAATTGTAGCAATATTTTTTTGGATCCACTGCCTAAAGTAAAGGAAATAAAAGCAAAAATAAACAAATAGGGCTTAATTAAACTTAAAAACTTTTGCACAGCAAAGAAAACCATAAACAAAACAAAAAGACAACCTACTGAATGGGAGAAAATACTGGCAAATGATATGATCAATAAGGGATTAATATCCAAAATATATACACTAGTATGAGCTAGTTGAGTAGCTCATACTACTCAACATCAAAAAACAACCAACCCTATTAAAAGGTGGGCAAAAGAACGGAAGAGACATTTTTCCAAAAGGGAAATAAAGATGGCCAATAGGCACATGAAGATGCTCAACATCACAAATCATCAGGAAAATGCAAATCAAAACCACAATGAAATGTCACCTCACACCTGTCAGAACAGCTATCATCAAAAAGAACAGAAATAGAAGATTAGTTCAAGATGGTGGAGTAGAGAAACGTGCTCTCACTCCCTCTTGCGAGAGCACCAAAATCACAACTAACTGCCGAACAATCATCGACAGGAAGACACTGGAAATCAGCAAAAAAGATGCCCCACATCCAAACACAAAGGAGACGCCGCAACGAGACAGTAGGAGGGGCGCAATCACAGTAAAATCAAATCCCGTAACCACTGGATGGGGGACTCAGAGACTGGAGAACACTTACACCACAGACGTCCACCAACCGGAGTGAAGGCTCTGAGCCCCACGTCAGGCTTCCCAACCTGGGGGTCCGGCAATGGGAGGAGGAATTCCCAGAGAATCAGACTTTGAAGGCTAGTGGGATTTGATTGCAGGACTTCGACAGGACTGGGGGAAACAGACTCCACTCTTGGAGGGCACACACAAAGTAGTGTGTGCATCGGGACCCAGGGGAAGGAGTAGAGACCGCAGGGGAGACTGAACCAGACCTCCCTGCTAGTGTTGGAGGGTCTCCTGCACAGGCAGGGGGTGGCTGTGGCTCACCGTGGGGACAAGGACACTGGCAGCAGAAGTTCTGGGAAGTACTCCTTGGCATAAGCCTTCCCAGACTCTGCCATTAGCCCCACCAAAGAGCCCGGGTATGCTCCAGTGTTGGGTTGCCTCAGGCCAAACAACCAACAGGGAGGGAACCAAGCCCCACCCATCAGCAGACAAGCAGGATAAAGTTTTACTGAGCTCTGCCCACCAGAGCAACAGCCAGCTCTACCCACCACCAGTCCCTCCCATCAGGAAACTGGCACAAGCCTCTTACACAGCCTCATCCACCACAGGGCGGACAGAAGAAGCAAGAATTACAGTCCTGCAGCCTGTGGAACAAAAACCACATTCACAGAAAGACAGACAAGATGAAAAGGCAGAGGGCTATGTACCAGATGAAGGAACAAGATAAAACCCCAGAAAAACAACTAAATGAAGTGGAGATAGGCAACCTTCCGGAAAAAGAATTCAGAATAATGATAGCGAAGATGATCCAGGACTTTGAAAAAAGTATGGAGGCAAACACTGAGAAGATGCAAGAAATGTTTTACAAAGACCTAGAATTAAATATATATGCACCCAACATAGGAGCACCTGAATACATAAGGCAACTGCTAACAGCTATAAAAGAGGAAATCGACAATAACACAATAATAGTGGGGGGCGGGGCTTTAACACCTCACTGACACCGATGGACAGATCATCCAGACAGAAAATTAATTAGGAAACACAAGCTTTCGATGACACAACAGACCAGATAGATTTAATTGATATTTATAGGACATTCCATCCAAGAACAGAAGATTAAACTTTCTTCTCAAGGGCGCACGGAACATTCTCCAGGATAGATCACATCTTGGGTCACACATCAAGCCACACTAAATTTAAGAAAATTGAAATCATATCAAGCATCTTTTCTGACCACAACGGTATGAGATTAGAAATCAGTTACAGGGAAAAAATTCTCCCTATCAAATTACCAATGGCATTTTTTACGGAACTAGAACAAAAAAATCTTAAAATTTATATGGAGTCACAAAAGACCCTGAAGAGCCAAAGCAGTCTTGAGGGAAAAAAACAGAGCTGGAGGAATCAGACTCCCTGACTTCAGACTCTACTACAAAGCTACAGTAATCAAAACAATATGGTATGGCACAAAAACAGAAACATAGATCAATGGGACAAGATAGAAAGCCCAGAGGTAAACCCACGCACCAATAGTCAACTAATCTATGACAAAGGAGGCAAGGATATACAATGGAGAAAAGACAGTCTCTTCAATAAGTGGTGCTGGGAAAACTGGACAGCTACATGTAGAAGAATGAAATTAGAACACTCCCTAACACCACACACAAAAATAAACTCAAAATGGATTAGAGACCTAAATGTAAGACCAGATGCTATAAAACTCTTAGAGGAAAACATAGGAAGAACACTCTTTGACATAAATCACAGCAAGATCTCTTTTGATCCACCTCCTAGAGAAATGGAAATAAAAACAAAAATAAACAAATGGGACCTAATGAAACTTAAAAGCTTTTGCACAGCAAAGGAAACCATAAACAAGACGAAAAGACAACCCTCAAAAGGGGAGAAAATATTTGCAAACAAATGCACGGACAAAAGATTAATCTCCAAAAAACATAAACAGCTCATGCCGCTCAGTATTAAAAAAACAAACAACCCAACCCGAAAAAGGGCAGAAGCCCTAAATAGACATTTCTCCAAAGAAGACACACAGATGGCCAAGAAGCACATGAAAAGCTGCTCAACATCACTAATCATTAGAGAAATGCAAATCAAAACTACAATGAGGTATCACCTCACACCAGTTAGATGGGCATCATCAGAAAATCTACAAACAACAGATGCTGGAGAGGGTGTGGAGAAAAGGGAACCCTCCTGCACTGTTGGTGGGAATGTAAACTGATACAGCCACTATGGAGAACAGTATGGAGGTTCCTTGAAAAAGTAAAAATAGAATTACCATATGACCCAGCAATCCCACTACTGGGCATATACCCAGAGAAAACCATAATTCAAAAAGATATACGCACCCCAACGTTCACTGCAGCTCTATTTACAATAGCCAGGTCATGGAAGCAACCTAAATGCCCATGGACAGGTGAATGGATAAAGAAAACGTGGCACATATGTACAATGGAATATTACTCAGCCAGAAAAAGGAACGAAATTGGGTCATTTGTAGAGACGTGGATGAATCTAGAGACTGTCATACAGAGTGAAGTAAGTCAGAAAGAGAAAAACAAATATCATGTATTAATGCATATATGTGGAACCTAGAAAAATGGTACAGATGAATCGGTTTGCAGGGCAGAAATCGAGACACAGATGGACAGAACAAACGTATGGACACCAAGGGAGGAAAGCGGTGGGGGGGTGGAGGGGTGGGATGAATTGGGCAATTGAGATTGACATGTATACACTGATGTGTATAAATTGATGACTAATAAGAACCTGCTGTATAAAAAAATAAATTAAATTAAATTAAAAAAATAAAAATAAATAAAGAACACAAATAACAAATATTGGAGAAGATGTACAGAAAAGAGAACCTTCTTAGACTGTTGGTGGGAACCTTCCTAGCTACACCTAAATTGGTGCAGCCACTGTGGAAAACGGTATGGATGTTTCTCAAAAAACTAAAAATAGAGCTACCATACGACCCAGAAATTCCACTCCTGGGTATATCTGAAAAATAAAAAAACACTAATTCGGAAAGATACATTCACCCCAATGTTCACAGCAGCACTATTTACAATAGCCGAGATATAGAAGCAACCTAAGCATCCATCAAGAGATGAATGGGCAAAGATGTGGTACATATATACAACGGAATACTACTCAGCCATAAAAAAGATTTAAGTTTTGTCATTTACATCTTCATGGATGGACTTGGAGGGCATGATGTTAAGTGAAGTAAGTCAGACAGAGAAAGACAAATACTGCAAGACATAACTTACATATGGAATCTAAAAAATACAAAAACTAGTGAATACAACAAAAAAGAAGCAGACTCACAGAAACAGAGAACAAACTAGTGGTTGCCAGTGGGGAGGGGAAGGGGGGGCAATATAGGGGTGGGGCAGTGGGAGGTACAAACTACTGGGTATAAAATAGGCTCAAGGATGTACTGTACAGCACAGGGAATAGAGCCAATACTTTGCAATAACTGTAAATGGAAAATAACCTTTAAAAATTTATAAATTTGAGTTCCCTGGTGGCCTAGTGGTTAAGATTTAGTGCTGTCACTGCAGTGGCCCGGGTTCAATCTCTGGTCAGGAAACAAGCTGTGTGGCATGGCCGAAATATAAAAAAAAATTTAAAATAAATCATAATAAATTTTTTTAAGTTTTTATTAAAAAATTTTTTTAAATAAAATGAAGCCCTCCCCTAAATGGCGACCTGCTATCCCACCTCGTGTTCTGAGATGACAGGGAAGCCCCTGCCTGAGCCATCCACTGTGTAAGGCACGTGCACAAGTCCTGGCCCCGGTCACACAGGCCACGGAGGCTGTTGTCATCTGTGCCCTCCATGAGGGGCACGCAGTTAACATCAGGAAGAGGCCAGCCACACAGACAACCAACAGGACAGACTGGGGGAGGCGGGTGGCAACTATCTAACTGGGAAGAAGAAAACAGGTTTCTCCAGGAATCACCCAGGCTGAGGGCAGGCTGCCCATATTACATACAGATGAGGAAGCTGAATCCCACACGTGTGGAGGGAGAGAAAGCTCGCCCCGGGCAGGCTTCCTGGAAGTGGAGAACTACAGCTCTTCACTCACCCATTTACTCATCCATTTAAATGTGTGGCCCACCTACAGCGCAGGTGCATCGGTGAACAAGAGGGAGAGAGATAAGGTCTTGGCCCCAAAGGAGTGCACATTCCAGTGGGAGAGAGAGACAACAAACATGCAAACAAGACAATCTCAACTCACAAAACCGAGGAGGAAACAGAATAAGAACGTGTGAAAGAAAAGGGTGGGAAGTCTAAGGGCGAGCTACTTTTTTTAACCTTTGTTTTTAATTGAAGTAGAGTTGATTTACAACGTTGTGTTAGTTTCAGGTGTACAGGATATATATATTCTTTTTCAGATTCTTTTCCCTTATAGGTTATTACAAAATACTGAGGTAGTTCCCTGTGCTCTACAGTAGGTCCTTGTTGTTTATCAATTTTATATATCTTAGTGTGCATCTGTTCATCCCAAACTCTTAATTTGTCCCTGCCCCCCTCCCCCAAGGGGGAGCCACTTTAGAAAGTGTGGTCAGGGTGGGCCTCTCTGAGGAGGTGTCCCTCCTAGAGACTGATGAGAAAGAGTCTCAATGCTGAGACATGGAGAGAGAGAGCGTCCCAGGCAGAGGGCACAGCATGTGCAAAGGTCCTGAGGCAGGCACTAGAGTCTACAGACACTCTGTCAGAACACTGCCCTCCTCTCCCTGCAAGAAAAGCTAGCTTGTGAGGTCCTGGAGTCTGTCACCCTCCTCCTTTAAGACAAAGGGGAGGAAGTGGGGAGGCAGACTGAACACTGAGGGCCTCAAATTTGCTCAAAATGATACTTGCTATGAAACTGGAAGAGGAAGGAGGTGGCAGAAGGAGACACATCATTTCCTCCATCGTGGTCTCAGATAAATTAGCTTTCACAGCCCTCTCGGTTTTAATCTATTAAGGCAGACCTGTGTAACCTTGGTTAACAGTGCAGTAAAACCCAGCCCTGAGATGCATGCTGCATTTAAAATACAATTGCGTACTGATTCAGACTCGATCAGTGGCCTTATTCATTATCTAGTCTAGGAAGACTAACTATTAAAAAAAATCTATATCCATGGGACGGGAAAGATTAAAAGCATCATTATTTCAAGGAGCCTCAATATCAAAGACAAATTAATTTGTGCAGGGCATTGCACTTGGATCTAAACTGAACAGCTGGGTGTGATGCAGAGGGATTACTGGAAGAGGTCTCAAGACCAGAGGGTTCTAATCACAGGTAGCCTTCAGAGTCTGCACGGCCACAGTCATCACATTGCTTCCGTGCATCCTGAAATCATCCTCTAGGAAGAAAAGGTTTCACGAAGTACTAGGAAGGCACCCTTCAGGAAATTCCAAGTTCTGCCTGACATCAGGTAGCTGTAGCCTGCGGGTGTTGCCAACTTGGGTGGGTTAACCAGGTACCACCAGCTGCAAGTTACAGAGAAGCTCCCAACGGTGTACTGAAGCGGGAGGCCACTTTCTCCAATTGTTAAATACTCAGGAAAGTTGATGTTGAAGCAGCTGTAGCCTGAAATCAGCTCCCGTTGGAGGATTTACACCACGGAATCAGGCGAAGACTTCAAGCAGTGCTGTTTTTTCCCACAGAGCCAGGTTAGCAGGACACCATCTCCTAAAACCCACTTCTATTATCCAGGCAAGAAAATAAATCAGAATGAAGACTCATACTCCATGTATGTTGTAGAGTCTCCCCCCACCCTGCGCCTTCTCCAACACTGGCTCCATGTGATGCTGGGGGCTGATGTGTCTCCCCAGTATCCGTGTGTTGAAACCCTAAGCCCCCAGGTGATGGTGTTAGGAGGTGCGGGCCTTTGGGAGGTGATCAGGTCATAAGGGGGAGCCCTCTTGAATGAGGTTAGTGCCCTTATCAAAGAGGCCCCAGAGAGCTGACTTGCCTCTCTGCCACATGAGGAGAAAACGGCCACCGGCAACCCAGAACAGAGCTCACACCAGAACTCGACCATGCTGGCTGGCAGCGTGATCTCAGACTCCCAGCCTCCAGAACTGTGAGAACTGAATTTCTGCTGTTCATAAGTCGCCCAGCGTGTGGTGTCCTGTTATAGTGGTCTGAACAGACTAAGAAAACCGATCAATACGTTCCATTTCCCTAACGATGGTAGTGATGCCGAGGTGAGCCTAGGACCTGAGCCGGTCCAAAGGGAACTTTAAGATTGGGAAGTCACGCTCTTTCCTACTGGAATTAAGCGATCAAGCTCGTAGCCTGCGGGAGCTATTAGAAGCCATCTTGTGGGACTTCCCTGCCAGTCCAGTGGTTAAGAATCCGCCTTCCAATGCAGGGGATGCGGGTTCGATCCCTGGTCGGGGAACTAAGATCCCCTGTGCCTCAGGGCAACTAAGCCCACGCACCGCAGCTAGAGAGAAGCCCACATGCCACAACTAAGACCTGATGCAGCCAAAAAATATAAATAAATAAAATTTTTAAAAAAAAAAAGAAGAAGAAGAAGCCATCTCCTGAGCCAGGAGGAGCCAGCTTTAGCCCAAAGACAGCACAGAGAAGGACAGGAAGAAGCAAAGCCTTGGCTGACGACATTAAGTCTCTGGATCAAACCATGCCTGATGCCTTCCTGATCTATGCACCTGGAGGTTATTTGAGTCTATACTCTCCCTTTTAATATTTAAGTCTCTTGGAGATGTGTTTTCTTTTCATGGAAAGATTCCCAACCAATAGAAATCTGAAACCAAGCCTTTACATGTGGCTTCTCCTTGCCTAACTAAGTGGATTCATTAAAGCTCTTTCAAATTACTAAATCACTTAATAGCTTTGTTTGTACTCCCAAGCTTTTAAGGAGAAAAGAAGAATACCACCACCAGTGAACCACACTTCACGTGGCACCCGAGCATTAAAATCCGTGAATGCTGGAGCGTATTCACACAGCTGAGGTGATTGATTTGTTTTTCCACGCTCTTAATGACTTCCTGTTCCCATTGCATTCTTGAGGTACCAGTCTAAAAGATGCTTTTCTGGCACCAGTCAAGGGTTGCAAAATACACACGTCTCTGTGATGGAACAGCAGAGGACCGAGGAAATAGCAGGGATGTTTCAACTTTGGAGCTTTAAACAGGGGCGTTGCCATGAGAGGGGCTGCCTCATTTAAAACATAAAATCATACAAAGCTACGGTTGGAAAAAGCCATGACGGTCATCTACTCAAGAACAAGATGGAAAAAGCAGGCTCCGAGGCTGAGTGATTTACTGATGGTCTTACAACTCAGAGTCACAGAGCCAGGCCTTGGAGCCCGCTCTCCTGACCCCGGGGTCACAAGCTGTGAAATCTGGGCTTTGCCGCTCCCCACATGCTGGTCTAGGGGACTGGCGTTGGCCTGTGGGATTCTCGTGGGACACACATATGCACACGTGCACACACTCACTTCATACCATATATTTCTAGATTGAAGAGCATCACTAAGATTTCAGCACTGATTATCACTGAGTGCCTTTGTCACTAATTACTGTTTCCTTAATTTTTACACATCTTTATTTTCTAACTCTTCTCTAATAAATCATGACAAATGGAAACAATTTCCCCAAGGCTTTCAAGACAAAAGAGAAAGCACACCTCGTATACTGCTAATGGGAGAGAAAGTGGACACAACCTATTTATCAAATAGATACGCTCTCAAATCTAGGCTGTTTGTAATGCCTTACAAACATGTCTACCTTTGGAACCAGAAATTCTGCTTGTGTAAGTTTATCTTAAAGGATAATAATGGATGTGACTGAATCACCTTATCTTTTAGAATTAAACACATAGTGTATTCATTGATTAAAGACAGAAAATCACTAAGCATAGAGATGAAAACTACCTAGTATCCCCCCAAAATACATTCAACCCATATACGTGTTCTAAATACTCCAGCAAAATAAGATTCAAGCTATAAATATCAAGTGTTATCTGTGAGGATGGTGCTGAGGTATGTTTATGGATGATTTAATTTTTTTCTAAATTACTTTCTATACTACAAAGAATTCTGCAATGAATATATATTACTCTATGAGTTAAGTAAAAGCAATCTAAGATTCTATAGTTTAAGATAGATTGGGAGAGTTTGGGATTGACACGAACACAGTAACTATGTTTAAAATAGATAACAAACAAGGACCAGCTGTAGAGCACAGGGAAATCTGCTCAATATTCTGTAATAACCTAAATGAGAAAAGAATTCAAAACAGAACCGACATGTATATGTATAACTGAATCACTTTGCTGCGAACACAACACAGCAAACAAACGAACAAAACACTGTTAATCAACTATATGCTCCAATATAAAATTTTAATTTAAAAAAAAAGAAAGACAAAGAAAGGAAGGAGGGAAGAAGGAAAGGAAGAAGTGGCACGTGTAACTGTCACGCAAGAAGAGTTAAATAGTGTGGGATGCAAATGCTGTTTTTCCAGTTATCACAGAGCCGTGTGGATCCCATGGCTCCTGATGGACCGATAGCCTGGAGGCACCAGTAACAGGGCTCCCAATTTCACGCGCGCTACGCAACAGTGGTAAGATCAACTGGGGAGTGGGGCGGGGGGCGGTAAGGGGGGAAACCGATAGACAAGGAAGTAATAGAAGAGGGTTAGGGTTAGGGTGTTAGTCAGTATAAAACTAGCCTCTTTACCAAGGGAAGCACTGAAGTGTGGGGTTTAAAGGAATATGCATTTATTCCTACTCACGAAACCATCAATGCAGGTGGTCCTAGCTGGGGGCAGCTTCCCTGCAGGCAGCAACCTGGAGACCCAGGCCCCTTCCATCTTGTGGGTTCCCTGGGGGCTCACAGGCCTCACATCCGGCCCACAGGTGGGTTACAAAGGGTTGTGCTGCTCCATCAGCTTTGCCCAGAAGCATCACACATCACCTCCTCTCTGCTCTCATTGGCCAGAACCATCCCGTGGACCACCCAGACCTGGGGCTGCCCCAAAATGGGCTCCTTAGCTGAGAAGCAGCTAAAACACCTTAGATGAACAGCCACCTCGCATTCCATGGGGAGACAGTGTGGGCAGCAAAGGAGACCCCCCAGACAACGGGCCCCCTTCCTGTGACCAGCTCATCCTGCTTTGTCCTGGACCCTCCCAACTGGCACTGAAAGCCCCCTGCGTCCTGGGCAAACCTGGAGAGTTGATCATTCTACACCTACTCAGGAGTCTGACAAGATAACCTGACAAGGGGTGGGGGCCTGAGGCCTGGCTGCCCTGCCCAGAAGCAGACGCAGAGGCCTGGGAGCCCTGCACTCAGTGACTCTCACAACGGCAGGTACAGAAACCTACCCCACAGGCCTCCCGCCCATACTCTCAGGGTAATCGAAATTGGAACCTTGTCCACAGGTCAGAGAGTAAACAGGAACAGGTGTTCCAAGGCTCTGAGAGAGGACAGGTGTACACCGAGTATACAGCTGACGCTGAAGATGCCAAAGGTGGAGATGTACCCAGCAAGTGTGGGGTGAACTGATTTGATAACTTGCTTGGGAAGATCCAGTGGGGGCTGGACGGGGTAAAAGGAGAAAATTGCATCTGCTCCTTTGGCACCAAAACGGAGGGGCACGTCCTGGGTGGGTAGCTTGCAAGCTGTGCCATGGGGTATGTTTCTGCCCCACACGGGCACTGTGCTCTCTGGGGGCCGACGTGCACCCCTCCTACCAACAGCCAGCTGCCAATTCCATTCTTAAAGTCCTCCAAGGTCGTGTTGAAGCACCTGCGGCAAAGTGTCGTTAGCTCCCAGTCTGGGCTCCAGACAGACCTGCTCTTAACAGGACACCCGTGCTATTTCCGCTCAGCACAGCCCTCGGCATCTCACAGCATCTTCACCTGTGGACTCTGCCAGGGAAGCCCTCCCACAGGGTGTGACCCAGGGGCAGGGTCCCTCTGTTTATGGGGGCTGTGCACTGTGCCCCATCATGCAGTGCAATGGGCCCGTGTGCCCTGAGCTGGCATCTGAGGTCCACGTGGAAACATTCTGAAGATCCTGCTTGCACACACAGATACTGACCTCAATCTTTTGCCCAAGGAAGCCCAAATCTCACTTAATTGTCTGAAGTCTCTTTCACCACTTCAGTAAACAGGAAGGGTTAGGGTTGTTATCTTTTTTATGTTAATTTTTATTGGAGTATAGTTGCTTTACAAATTTGCATAGACGTGGAAGGACCCAGAGACGGTCATACAGAATAAAGTACATCAGAAAGAGAAAAACAAAAATCGTATAATATCGCTTACATGTGGACTACATATATACACTATTGATACTATGTATAAAATAGATAACTAATGAGAACATACTGAGCTATAGCTCAGGGAACTCTACTCAATACTCTGTGGTGACCTAAAGGGGAAGGAAATCCCAAAACAAGGGGATATATGTATACGCATAGGGTTGTTTTCTTAACAGATCGTTCTTTCCTGGGGGCGCGGGGAGCGACGAGGAGAGAGATTTCCCTTCAAAACAAGCGACAGCATCTAAAATTTATATTTCGCATTTTAAGCCTGTGCCCCGAAAGGAAATTGCCAGGAATAAATGCGAGCCTCCTGACCTGGGAGGCAAATATCAAAGAGATTTCAAGCAGCATTTCCTTGGACAAAAATTTGCACAACCCTGTCTTAAAAATAAATAAATAAATAAATAAACCTGCTGTGTAAATGTCATAGGAAGGATGCTAAGTGCTGGTGAGAAGGCTCCAGCAGAGAGAAGGGCCACAACCTAGTCCAGCACTGAGACTCCAGGCTCTGGGGTCTTATGAGAATCTCAACTTCCAGAGGGATGCTTTTTGGAGGGGCATTTTGGCGTTTGCCTCCCACAAAGACTGACACTTTTCCATTTCACTCTGCAGAGAAACGGGGCTTCCAGACATCTCCCAGCACTGCCTCTGGAGCCCTTACCACGCGAAAGGGGGGGGTAAGAGCAGGGAGCACCCCTCACTGGCCACCAGGGAGACCTTGGGGTTCTCAGGAAGACAGGCTGAAAAGAAGAAATCGTTAGAATGAGATGCACGGCCCATGATAAGACGGGCAGTGTGATGATGGCAATAAGGATGCTGATAGACATCGTTGAGTTTTTCCCGTGAGCGGGCAAGAGTTGTGCGCGTGGTACCTGGTCACCTGCCAGTGTATGAAGTCATTTAGTCCTCACTGCCCCCTGTTAAGCAGGTAACACTGTCATTCTCATTTTATAGATGAGAAAATTGTGAGCAACACCAAGGTTGAGTTACTCATTCACAGCCCATAGTCCGGAAGTAGAGGGGCAGGTCCAAACCCAGATGGTCCACTTCCCACGGCACCCTCCCAGCCCCAGCAGCGCCATCCTATGACCTAACAGCACAGTGGTGGCTCCAGAAGCAGAGACCCCAACTTCACCTGGGCAGAGTCTAGAAATAGCCTCTGAGCTGAGTCTTGCCAAAGAACCAGCCCTTTTGGACCAATGACCCACACACTGCAGGCACCAACCCAAGTCAGGTCCTTCCCAGGAGAGACGAAAAGCTTAAGTTTAAATGAGGTTGCACGTGGGCCTGGGTATCCTACTAACTAAACCAGTATCCCACGAGGGAACAAAGACAGGATACTCACTGCCTGAGAAGAGTCAAAGGCATCGATACGGGGTTCCATCCGAGGGGACGGGAGAAACCAGCCTTACAGCGAGGGTTTCTCGGGGGCAGTGAGAGCCAATAAAGCTTTGTTTTATTACACTCCTGAGTCCTTCCTGTTCGACCTCAGAGCTTTCATTCTCTCACAAAGTAGGTGCTTTCCGGTCCCTGAGGTTACTTTGAAGCAGCCGCCTGACTGTGTTTCTTTTTAAATGTCCCTTTTGGTATATATTCTATCTTGCTTTAAATATGCATATACTGAGAATATTCAAAATCAGAGAATAAAGGCTGGACGGGAGCCAAACCATATTCCAAACACGTGTATATTTAGGAGCAGAGAGTTTCTTTCATCTGATGCTAAATCCCAAGATGCTTGACTTCCCTCCTCTCTCCACTACTGTATTTGACCTTCCCAGCAGCTACAAAAGACACCCTCACTAACAATTAGCTCATGAGAGGGGCTTGGCCACAGGAAGGAGGTTGCAGCACCTGGGGGCCCGAGGCAGCCTGGTGAGGTTGGTAGAGGCAGGGAGACCTGCATAGCCAGAGGACTTGAATTTGGACCTCCAGGTTTCTCATCCGGCTGCAACTCTCTCAGCTGACTTCACCTGCCTCCTCAGGTGCTGAAGCCAGGTGCTAACCCTAACCTGAGACATACTCCTGCAGGCAGGAATGGGAAATTTATTATGTGCATTTAGATACATTTAGATATAAATACAAAGAAACCCCAAAACCCTTACATCTTTTCCTTTGTGCATTGGGAGAAAATGCAGCCTTTTCCACTATGAAAAAAAAAAAAAAAAGGAGACAACATTTTGGAAAAAACGAGACCAGGAGAATCATATTTCACCAAGTAAATTGACGAAAGGTCAGAAAGCTTGATCTTTGCCACTGCTATGCTTTGTCTGAAGGCAGAGCTGCCATTTGAATATTTATAGGCAAGAGCTGTAGATCCAAGCCAGGCTGGGACCACTTTTTGAGAAATTAACCAAGTTCCCTTCGGAGGGAGATTCTGGGAAGGATTCCGCCAAGCGCTCACTGCTGTGCCCTGGACCCTAAAAGAACACAAGTGATGCTGTGGGGTAACAGACCAGGTGGAGGCTGCAAACGTGCAGATGAAAAGATGCTTCAAGCCTGGCTCTGTGGCACGTTCACCCTACAGTCCTCACTCTCCTCCATCTCCCCCTCCGCAGCATTCCAGCACCCATGCTCCCGGTCAGTCATCTTAATGCCGCCTTTGAGGAAAAGATCAGAAGATCTGGACAAAGCAAGATCAAGAGAGGCGCGCGTGAAGCGGGCAGGCGTGGCCTAAGCCAGGGCCGTCCAGGAAAAAAGATAACGTGAGCCATACACGGAATCTTACACTGGGGGTGTGGGGGAGTTTTAAAAAAGTAAAAAGTAACAGATCAAATTAATTTTAACAGTACACTTTCACTCAAATATCCAAATAGATCTGTAACCAGTATAAACATTGCTAATGCTGTTTCACATTCCTCTTCTCCAAGCCTTCGAAAACCGGTGCACGTTTGGTCATTACGCGTTTCAATTCAGACTGGCCGCATTTCGAGGGCGTGACGGCCACTTCTGTGATGCGCAGGCAGGGCTGAGAGGCAGGAGAAGAGGTGGGAAGGGCGGGAGTCTGGATTAGGGGAGGAGAGACTTGGGGAGGAAGGAGCGGTTGCTGGCATAAAACCCCTGAGACATCGGGACACAGGAGCGCTGGCAGTAGTGCCTGGGCTCAGTCACTGGGATTTAATCAGCCCAAAGATTTTGCCTCGTACCTCTCTCTTCTTTCCTTATGTTCTCCTCTTCGGCATCTCACGGAAAACTCCAGTTCAGTGACTGTCTTTATACAGATGCCATATGAGCAAGGGAGCTGAGGGAAATGTGTAGGGTCCCTGAGAAGATTCCAGGGCAAACTGCACGGTGGGGAATCGTGGGAGACACAGCGGGGTGAGGTGGGGGGCGGGTGATAGAGAGGACATGAATGTGAGGAAGTCTGGTCTGCACTGCGGGAAGCATAGTGAGATTCTCCTGGCTCTGGACCAGAAAGAGTCTGCATGCAGGATTCATCTGCCTTGAACTCTGAAACCAGTGGCAGAAACTCTCTCTCACCAAACACTGAAGTCTGCAGGAGGGGCAACTGCTTTGGTGGCCAGGAAAGCCTTCACTGGACCCTCTGCTTCCTCTGACCATTCAAGGGTAAGATGCCAAGAGCCCGTGTACCCTCATGGGCAACTTTCAACGGCAAAGCCCATCGAGGCTCCTGGAAATGTCACTGCCACGGATGAGAAAACACATTTCCGGGTCAGGGAGATCTTGTATTCGAACATCCCTCGCCTGCCCTCTTAGAAGCCGTACCATCTCCAAAATTATATAACAGGATGGGGAAAGGGCTCTTAAAACAGAATACAAACAGAAACTAGGGAACTGAACTGTATTTCAAATGAATACAAGACCCCATGAAGGGCAGAGGGGGGTTCCCTAAGTAACGTATAAATGCAGTAGTCGGATGTGCCCTCGAGCCAAAGACAGAAAGAGCTGTGAATAAATATTAAACTCTCCTTAGCGGTACTTTCGTCTTCTAGGGTTGAGCATATGAATAGATAACTGGCATAACATGGAATCCAGGTTTCTCACTGTCAGAGAAGGGGGTAAGACACGTGGAAGGCAGGGGTGGAGGGAGACTGCAGGAAACCTGTCGAGTGAGACTGGGTTTGTTCCAGTATAATCATGAACTCCTGGTTTCAGTAGAGATAAACAGACACATAGATAGACTTGGAAATAGAAACAGACACAAATACACACACTCACACACACACACACACACACACGCACCCCCTAGCTCTGGCTGCTGAGTGGCCCTAGAATTATGACATCCCAGTTGCAATGATCACACCTAGCACCCAGATTTTGGTTTCTAGGTATCATTCCCCACCAAAAGATACAAAGCCTCCTTCAAGAAATGGCTTATATGCGGAACCTAAAAAAAAAAAAATGGTACAAATGAACTTATTTACAAAAGAAATAGAGTTGTAGATGTAGAAAACAATCTTATGATTACTGGGGGGAAAGGGGAGGGATAAACTGGGAGATTGGGATTGACATAGGCACGCTACAATATGTAAAAGAGGTAACTGACAAGGACCTACTGTAGAGCACAATACCGCGTAATGACATATATGGGAAAAGAGTCTTAAAAAGAGTGGATGTATGTACACGTATAACTGATTAGTAACACAACTATACTTCAGTAAAAAAAAAAAAGAAAGAGATGGCTAATTCCAGGACTGGAGCAGGGCAAGCAGAAGCTGAGCTGCAGCAACCTATCAAGCCAGAAAGTAAAGAAGAGCTAAAAACTGACGGTCACACATCAAAATGACACAGAAACCAGCTTGAAGGAGTTCCCAGTGCTCGTTAAGGTGAGCACTAAAATAAATAATGATAGTAAATGTAACCCTTGAATAAAAGAATAATCCATTAATCTAAACTGATAGAAATAAACATCAATATAGAATGGAGGGAAAGAGGCACGTGTTCCCTTACGGAGGAAAACCAACTAACAAGTACTGAAGGAACGATAGAAGAATCACCACTTTGTAACTGTCACAAATAGTCGTTGATGTGGATGAGTCACCAATGGACGCTGAAACATGAAGAACAAATATTTACATGATCTCAGTGTACCTCCCCACAAGTCACTCGCCAATTTACAAAAGGGACCAGAGCAATTCTACAGCAAAGGGGCTCAGTGGGTGGCACCTCAACCAGGTGACCAAGTCAACATCCTCGACAATATGACAAATTCACATCCTGTGTTCGCGCTGCCAGGATACACCACGACACAGGCAGCGTCACCGCGGCAGTACCCCTGCCAAAAGGCACAACCAGCACCTTGTTGTGAGAAAACATCAGACCAACCCGAAGGGAGGGACATTCTATGAAATAACTGGCCTGTATTCTTCAGGGATAGTCAAAGTCAGCAAAGACCAGGAAAGGCTGAGAAACTGTTACAGAAAGGAGATTAAGGAGACAGCACAGCTGTATGTAGTGTGTGATCCTGGGTTGAATCCTGAACAGGAGAAAAGAAGAAGGAAGGAAGGGAGGGAGGGAGGGGAGGGGAGGTAAATGTCCCTGTGGGGAGAAAGCAGACTTGACACACCCTACTGCATCCTCACCTAAACTGGGTAATTTGAAGACAGCTGATCAGGGGAATTGTTTAGAGTTGTGGGCAAGGTACAGGAACCAAAGAGATGGGGAGGTCCCCCGGGCCAGCAACATCTGGAAGCCCACACCCACCCCAGAAGAGAGAAGGGGAGGAGTAATGACCACACTCCAGGGAGAACAGAGGTGGGAGAAAGGGCCAGGGCAGGCGCTGTGGGTTTAAGGAGGGACGGAGCAGACACCTGGCTGCCGCTGCCCCAGCCCCAGCCCTGCACGTGAGGACAAGGCAGGCCCTGGAGGTCAGCCTGCTGGGACACGCGCAGAATGCAAGCACCGCCAGAACACACACAGCTGCTGGTGTGCAGTGAGAATTTGGCTGCCTTTGCCCCTGGTCCTAGAAGGCAGTCTCTGAACCCTTGGGATTTCCCAAGGCACGGGAGGGTCCTTGTTATTCGGGGCTGCCAGGGCCATACCTGAGCTGAGGCTAATGAGGTGCGTCCTGGTGGGACCACAGGCTGTTTCAGGGCCGGGGGGTGGGGTCACGCAGGAAAAGCCTTGTGACCAGAGGGCTGGGGCTTTGAGTGAGGGATGTCAGCCTGACCCTCCAGGACGGGAGGGGCTGGGGGTTGTGTAGAAATTTGACCGAGCTCTTTGCAACCAGTGTCAGCATTACACTGCAAAGATACACCCAAACGCTGAGCAGACGGCGACATCTGAATGCTTCCAAGGTACCAGGTGCTTTACCAACAATACAGCATTAAGCCCCACGAACGGCCTGTAAGGTCGACCTTCTTCAGCATCCTCACTTTACAGACAAGGAGGCTGTGTCTCAGAGACAGCGATCTGGAATTTGAACCCACATGGCTCCACAGCACGCACAAGAGACACGGCTGATGGTTTTGTGTCCTCCCCACACAGCGGCTGCGGCAGAGGACGTGCGGGGTGGGACCCACTGAAGAGAAGAGGGAAGAACTTTCCACGTAGGGAACAGCCCGAGCCTAGCTTAACCAGACAGGACATTCAGCC
>NW_020174645.1:488883-513189 GCF_003031525.2 Neophocaena asiaeorientalis asiaeorientalis | reverse complement strand
TATATATATATATATATATGTAAAACTGAGACTCTGCTGTACAGCAGAAATCAACACAACATTGTAAATCAACTATACTTCAACAAAAGAAATTTTTTAAAGATGTATCCACATCCTAAACCACGGAAATTGTGAATGTTATATTATTTGAAAAACTGCTGAAGTGCAGTTAAAAATCTTGAGATGAGCTCATCCTGAATTACCCAGGTGGACCCCAAAGCCGGTCACTGCACAAAGAAGAAGACAGACACACAGATGGAAGCGCAGGAAGTGGTATGACCACGGCCGGGGACACTGAAGTCACAGGGCCACACAGGTTGAGGAGTGTCGACGGCCACCAGAAGCTGGAACAGGCAAAGGATGGAGTCTCCCTGAGAGCCTCTGGAGACAGTGCCGTCCCACAAGCACCTGGGTTTCTGGCCATTTGATACTTCTGACAGCAGGAACTGTTGCTTCAAGCCAGTCTGTGACCCAGTTGTGACTGGTCAGAAATGACCCAGTTTGTGGTCATTTGTTACAGCAGCTGCAGGAAACTCATACAGCCCCTGGGATGCTCAGAGAAGCAGATCTTCCTGGCAGCGACCATCGCGTGGACACGTTCCTTCAGGAAATTCGTGAATAGGGTGATGGAGAATCTCATAACAGCATCAATATTTCTCTTGCTCGTCTGGCCCCAGCCTCCAGGCCCCTACACGTGTTTTTCCCCTCCCTCTGGGACACCCTAAGATCTCAGCTCGAATGTCACACGTGCCAGCACCCTAAAGCTGGCTGACCTGACACCAAGCCCCAACATCTTTCTCCCACTAGGGAGGCTAGAAAGGATAAATACTAACTTATCCAACCTTCCTGGCAGCCCTCGTTGTCATGTGACCTAGATCTGCCCACCAGCTCATAAGAAGTCTCTTGAGGGAGCTTTCATAATAGTTTCTACTCTTCTGATAGGCGAGCTAGATGGGGCTGGTGCCATTTTCCCCACTGTGTGCACAGACGTGATGCCTGGAGCTGCAACAGCCGTTTTGTGACCTTGAGGGAAAAACCGCAAGAGACTTACAGAGACCCTGACCCTGAATCAGTGTCAGCAGCTACCCACTTCCAGACTCCTTATTAAGTGAACAATTAAACCCTCATTTGTTTCAGCCATGGTATGTCACATTTTCTTATTTTAGATGATACAATTCCCAACTGATCTATTTCCTCACCCAAGTGGACTTCCATAACTACCCTAACCAACATTGTCCCCTCCAGACAGTTATCTCTACCACGTGACACTGATTCATTTCCTGTGCTGCAGGAACTAAAGTTATCTTGTTACTTTATCGCCTCTCTGACCTCCTCTACCCCACAGCTAGAGTATAAGCTCCATGAGAACAGGAATATTCTCTGTCTTATTCACCACCTTGTCCCCAGTGCCTAGAACGGTGCTTGTGAAAAAGAATACACCCAGTGAATATCAGTTTAATATTCACCCTCAGCCCTATGGAAGTGTGGGGCTGGAGAATTATCCAATGCACAGGGCTGTCCTGTGCACTGTGGGATGTTTAACAGCATCCCTGGTCTCTGTCAGCTGGCTGCCAGCAGCACACCTTCTCCTGCCCCCAAGACTATGACAACCAAAAACCTCTCCAGACGTCACCAAATGTCCCCCAGGGACAAAATCTCCTGGTTGAGAACTGCTGATTTAATGAATGAATGAGTGAATGAATGAATGGCCTTCTGTAAGCGCACACAAAAATTATACCCTATGAGGTGCTGGAAGATCACAGAATCTCAGGAGAAAATGCCACTTAGAAGAAAATCATTTATCCTCAAAGGAATCAAATGATATGATGGTCAATGGGCCAGCATCTTTGCTTATTTGTCCTTTGACATAATTGGAGATGGAAGGTGATATGATTTCAGGATGGAAAAGGGTTGCATTTTTCTCTCTCCCACCTCCAGTGGAAGCTTAGAATTCCACAGATTCGCCAAGGTTGTTCGGCTCAAAATGTGTCTCCAAGTCTCTCAGTCGACGCTCTCGAGAGTTCTAAGATAATTCCAGTTAAAACCTCAAATCCCCCACTAAAACTGCACTCTGCTCTAATTCTAAGGAAAGTTCCACAGATGGAGACAGAAATAAACACACGCTCCTGGCCAGGTCTGATTCTCGCCATACGACTCATTAAATCAATTAATTCACTTGCTTGGCAGGATTATTTACAGAAATAAGAAATCATTTTCCATCAGCAAGTTTGAGGGTGGCTAAACACCATCTCCAAACTGGCGGGGTGAGTTGAGCTCGCAGGCACCTCATTTGGTTGAACCAAACCTTACATTTCTTGACGCATCTTTAAGGTTCCCAAGCACTTTCAAATTTACCCAGGCCACCTCCCCTCCTGTAACAGCCTTGCAGTGGCTCCTTTGGAAGGTGGGAGATGGAAGAATGAGGGAGTTCAAAGGCTTGGCCAAGTTACCAACAGAGCAAGAACCACAACCTGAGGGATTTAACAGTACATCCTATGCCAGGGGCCGAAGGCGGAAGGCAGGCAGGTAGTGGGGGTGAAAGAGGCAGGCTGGTGGGGAAATTTTAATTTAAAGAGTTGCTGCTCCCCCGTGCAAGCTGACTGTGGCCCCGCAGAAACTGAGAGAGCGTTGCCAGAGCCTCTGACTTTTTTCAAGAAAAGCGTCAGGAATCTGGAATATCAACGAGAAATGTTGGTGCCTTTTTTTAACATTGGCCGTGTCTTCAAAACTGAAAACGCAGTGTGTTTGCAGACCTTAGCAGGGCATTTAGATCGAACCGTTGTGGTCCTCACCTTTTTTCTTCCCACACCTTCGTTCCTTAAGTGGCAGTTTCGACTCACTTCCTTCTTCTCACTTAGGAATTTGTTCTGCCCTCACACACACAAGGAAGTCCCCAAGGAATGGGTAGAGAGGAACACGAGATTCCTCAAAGGAACAGCTCCCACTTGGGAATTTAAGAATCACAGCGCCCGCTGCTGAGCCTTATAGAGAAATGTGCCTGGGGCTAAACTGTTAGAATAGCCACAAAACCGCTCTCTGTTTGGGTTCTACTGTCAGCGGGGGAGGCAGGCGCCCAGCCCGGAAATGCCCATCTCAGCCCAGGAGCTGGGCAGTGCCTGCCTCCCCAGGTGCTAGCATGTCAACCTGGAGCAGGCATCCCTCTCTCTACCCCAGGCTCAAAGAGGCCAAAAGCCCATTTGGTGAAGCCCTGGACAAGTGATCCACACCCCAAATCAAACTTCAAGGTGGAACCAAGTGGCCGAGACAGTGTGGAAATGTGTCATCACTATGCTATGAATGAATTCCAATGGCTCATCATTTCACTGGCTGGGAAAACTCAGCGCTCAGTGGACCACTGAGGTTTGGACGGAAAACACAGGTAGGCTTGTACATAAAGCATACGGGTCGACACAAGTCCAGCTTCCAGCCGGGAGGAAAGCGGCTGTATAAAAACTGAACAGAGCTTTCTCTGGGATGAGGACGTGACCACACAAAGCATGGCTGCCACACAGGGGACAGAGCCAGGTCGGGTGGCTGGTTTACACCCGCGCCCACCTGGGCACAGGATCCCATCGGCAAGGCCGGATTAACCAGGAGTGAGGGCGGCCTGTCCCCAAGGTCATCGTACCCATCCCTAACATTTACTTGGTGGTACTTACTCCAGCAGGTTGTTTCTAACTTAAGACAAAATACACACAGCATGACATTTACCATTTTAACCATTTGAAAGCGTGCAACATGGCGACATTAAGCCCATTCATAACGTTGCACACAAGCATCACCACCATCTACTTGCAAAAGTTTTCCGTCACCCCCAACAGAAGCCCCACCCCCACGAGCAGCCACGCCCTGTCCCCTCTCCCCCAGCCCGACATCCGCTCATCTGAATTCTGTCCCTATGGATTGGCCAGCTCTAGACGTTTCAGCTATTTTTTTAATTGAAGTATAGTTGACTTACAATGTTGTGCTGAGTTCTGCTGTACAGCAAAGTGACTCAGTTATACACATACAGACATTCTTGTTTTATATTCTTTTCCATTGTGGTTTATCCCAGGAGACTGGATATAGTTCGCTGTGCTATATACAGTAGGACCTTGTTGTTTATCCACTCTACGTACAATAGTTTGCATCTGCTAAGCCCAAACTCCCAACCCCTCTCTCACCCCCTCTCCCTCGGCCACCACAAGTCTGATCTCTACGTCTGTGAGTCTGTTTCTGTTTCGTAGATAGGTTCATTTGTGCCATATTTTAGATTCCACACATAAGTGACATCATATGACATTTGTCTTTCTCTGTCTGACTTACTTCACTTAGTAAGATCATCTCTAGTTGCATCCATGTTGCTGCAAATGGCCTTATTTTGTTCTTTTTTATGGCTGAGTAGTATTCCGTTGTATATATGTGCCACATCTTCTTTATCCATTCATCTGTCAACGGACATTTAGGTTGCTTCCATGTCTTGGCTATTGTGAATAGCGCTGCTATGAACACAGAGGTGCATGTATCGTTCTGAATTATAGTTTTGTCCAGGTATATGCCTAGCCTAGGAGTGGGATTGCTAGATTATATGGCAACTCTATTTTTACTTTTTTAAGGAGCCTCCATACTGTTTTCCACAGTGGCTGCACCAACTTACATTCCCACCAAGCGTGTAGGAGGGTTCCCTTTTCTCCACACCCTCTCCAGCATTTGTTACTTGTAGACTTTTTAACGATGGCCATTCTGACCGGTGTGAGGTGACACCTCATTGTAGCTTTGATTCGCATTTCTCTGATAATCAGTGATGCTGAGCATCTTTTCACGTGCCTACTGGCCATCTGTATGTCTTCTTTGGAGAAACAGACGTTTCATTTAAACGGAATCGTGATACGTGGCCTTTTGTGTCTGGCTTCTTTCACTCAGATAACATTTCCAAGTTTCATCCATGTCATGGCACGTGGCAGTGCTTCATTCCTTTTTATGGCTGAGTAATGTTCCACTGTGTGGATGGACCACATTTTGTTTATCCCTTCACGTGTTGATGGGCGTGTGGTAGGATTTTTACATAATGTTCTCATTCACCCATTTTCATAGATCGAGATTATTATACCCATTTTAGAGATCTGACAGATAAGAAGCAAAGTTCCAGAAGACTAGATCATTGGTCCAAAGACACAAACTCTAAGCGGCAGAGCCAGGGCTGGAACCCAAGTCTCCCTGAAACACCACCCAGGTGGTACCCAAATAGTGGTAGAAAGAAGGACGAACACCTTGCCCCGCCCTTCTCACTAGGTGGATCTGGCCGGGCAGGGACCGCGGGTGCTTCTGGCTTCTATACGGGTACGACCACCCCCAGTCCCCTACCTCTGCCCTCGTCACTGCCAGCAGAGTGCCTCCCGGCTGAGCTGAGCTCCCTGGCGGAGGCACACTGGTCCTCACCTCCGTGCCTGTGTTCAGAGGCTCCCGCATGCCCCCAGTGCCGCACTGTCCAGGCACCCTTGGCCTTGCATGGAAGCGGGAGGGACCTTCCTCCGCACAGCCTGGCCTCTCCTCAGCCCTGCAACCTCCCCAGGCCTCCTCCCTTCTCCTTCCCCCCTCACTGAGTTCCGGACGCCTCCCATGAATCGTCACAGCTCTCCCCCGAAACTTCGCTCTGAGAATTGTATCCCTTGGATCGGTGTCAGCGACAGATCACGGAAAATCTGTGCCCACAGATCAAGCAGAACAAAATGCTGGTTGGGGGCTGTCTTCCCCCAGGTCCTGCCAGCTGACAGCCCGGCCAGGGATAAAACACTTGCTCACCGGCACCCAGATCTTGCTGCCTCATCCCGCTGCCCACATCCAGCATCTTCTCCTCCCGATAAAGGAAAACCCTTTGTGCCTGCCCTCGGAGCCACCTGCAGACCGATGCTCAGAGCCCCCCGACTGCAGTGGCCCCTTGCCGCTCCCCTGGCCAGCATCCTCTCGAGTGATGCCTCCTTGCAAGGCCCAGGTGTGCTTCTTATTTTATGTTCATCACCAATTCCATGTGTCGCTCGCTTCGAGACCGTGAAGAACCACCTCTGCTTCTCGTCGTCCTCTTCAGCCCAGTGAACAGCACACACTCTACACCTCTTGCGGGCTTGTTCGGAGCCCAGGACACTGAAACTGTTGCACAGACAGGATCCACGAGGCCATCGCCACCTCCACCCCACGCGGGAAGGAGATCCACACCGGGGCCCTGAGTGTCGGAGTCGCATTGCTCTGCTGGACCGATGAGCTGATCTCTGCACTTAAATCACTGCTGAGGTTAAACGCGCTCGCTGTGCCAGGAGGGGGCCGAGTCTGAGGCCAAGGTGAGGAGTTGACGATCAAGCAAATGGCTGGCACAGCAGCCCTGGCCTGGAGCCCACAGGCCTGCACACCGGCGGGGGCGTCGGGAGCTATCGGGAGCCCGGCTGCATCTTCCAACACCACTCGACAAGCCAGACTGGCACCTGCCAGCTAGCCGGACCCCACGGAGGCGCCTCGGCAGCCAGGGGCTGGGGTACCAGATGGCTTTGGTGGCTCGGAGGAGAAGGGTGTGAACTGGAAATGGTGGCGGGAAGAGGCGCTGCCCAGGAGGAAGGGGGCTCAGCGATGGTGGAGACGGGCGGGGGGGACGGGCAGCAGCTTTCACGATGCCATTTACACGTAACCATCCGCACACACCAGCCTGGAACGCAGATGATGCCTGTAACCCGGCGATGCGGTGATGCGAGACCAGCTTCCAGGAGAAACCGCCCTGGACAGAGAGCGTGCATTTTCCTTTTCGCTAATTCCTTAACGTTCTAACCTTTTTAAAAGTGAAAATATCATTTTCACACTAAAAATCATGCACGCGCACACACATACGTGCCGTAGTCTCTGCGCGTTTCAGTTTGCGATTTTCTTTCGTGAACTACGGGAAAATTAAAGGAAGAAAGAGTATGTGTGAAAAGGTGGTTATTGTGTGTCTGTTCCATGCGGTTTTCCGGTGTTTATTCTACCAGATGTTTGTTTCTTTTACTAAAAGCTCCCAGGGGACTGGACCTTGGACAAAAGAGGTAAATAGGAAATAAAAGCAATGCTTTCTCAAAGCGAGATAATTTAGGCAAAATGGAAAGGTAAGAAGGAAAAAGGTTAAAAATTAAGAATCTCCTGTCATCGAGAGCATAAGACGTCCACTTTCTGCCCATATTCCCGTGTGGAAACACACGTGGACCTTCACTGAGAAGTGCATTAACTGCCTAGTTTAATTCATTGATGGGAACATTTATTGAACGTCTAGCATGCTTTGGGCATGTGCTTCAAAGACAGAGAGAGCGAGAGAGAGTCCCCACAGCACGATAAAGACCCACAATTAGCCCCCAGCACGTACCCAGGAATGAATCAGGGTAGCACTCGAAGAAAAGCGTGATTTTAGAAAATCGCCACCATGAGACCCAACAGAACAAGCCCAAAGGGCCACACGACCTCAGCCCACAGGTTAGATCAACTGTTCAACCCAATTCACACCGAGGGAAGACGGGACACGCCACAGGGGTAATCGGACATCTTGTGAAATCATGCATATTCCCATTAGGCTTTGCTGCCATCTCAGACGTGGTTCCCAGCTCCCAGCCTCGTCGGGGCCATTATTCCTGCCTGGAACTTACGCCAGACCCCTGACCATCTTGCCCGGCGGCTTCTCTGCACAAGCACGCAGCCCGTCAATGCATCAGTGACGTCACGGCACTCGCTGAGGCTCTGCCCGCACAGCAGAACCCACGGTGGGTACCACGCGATCTACCCATCCCCTCCCACACCCCTCTCCCCACCTCCCAGCCTCACTGGCTTTCTCATTCTTCCGACACACCAAGCTCGCCCTGATATCAGGGGGCACGTGGAACATTCTAGAGCACTCTGAAACACTCTCCCCGCCCCCCGGGGCCCCACTCACCATTCAGGTCTCCCCGTCTAAGGGCCTCACCCAGCCCATGCCGGCCACTCTCTCTCACGTCCCTGTCTTCACAGCACCTGTCACCACCTGAAACCATCCAGGTCTGGCAGGAGGCGCCTGGGACACGCTTAGGGAATGGACAGAGCACATTTCCTCCTGGAGAGCAGACGCGTGACTCAGACGCCACGGCCACCGCTGGAAACTCCAGAGGAAGATAGAAAAAGGCTGAGTTTTTCCTTCCGGGAGGGTGTGATCTCACGTGTCAGGAGCGCATGGGCGGGTCCGCCCCCCACTGCTGGGACTCCTCACAGGTCGTTAGGAGATGCTTGAAGAACCCCGTGGTCCACAGGGAAGCGGGTCACAGGGATGACTTCCTCCCAAATGGGTGCTCTGTAACTCACACGCGGTCCCCCATGAAAGGGGTGTGTTTGTTGAAGGCGGGAAGGTGTAAATGGACTTCGCTTTCCTCGGAGGTGAGCTCTTCAGACCGGCTGCCGCCCCCTCCCCACAGGCTCAGGGTAAGTATAAAGCGAGAGGCCGACAGCGCCCCCAGGAGGCAGGGCTCACGCCGCCGTGGCATCCTTGCTGTGCCTCGGCAACTCCACACAGGACCCGAAGGAGGCCTGTGATTCTGTCAGCCTGCAAACGAGGTGGCTGTCCGAGCAGGCTTGCCACGGAGATGCTGGAGACGCGAAGGGGATGGGGTTCCAGGCTTCCGTGTGCAGAGAGCTTGCCCGCGAGCAGAGCCCCGGCATCCACATGCTTCCCTCCCTCCCGCTTCCCATCCAGCCTTCCTTAAAGGCCAGGACGGAGGGGGCCGAGGGGAGGGCAGCTGCCGGAGGCCTCTTTTGCTTAAGAAGCTGTATTAGGTGGGACCCACCCCAGCTCTCAGGAGAGAAAAACAACACAGCAAGCGTGCGGTGTGCCGCATGGACGTGGTCGAAAACTATTTTTAAGTAGCGATGGGCTGGAAGTTAAAGGCTCCTTCACGGTGTGAATGGTGCTTTATTCACCGCCACCCCGCAGGTAGCTGCAGCTGTGTCTGGGGCGCGGAAGGTCGCCGGTAAAGGCTTCCCGGGTGAGTGGGACCTTGTCATTAACTGAGAGACGTGGTCTGTGGGTGCTTCGAGGGGTCTACGAAGTCAGTACCGGATGCCGCCACGATGGAAAAGGAGAATCTATTTGTTGATGGTTGCACAGAAAGAAGGACGCTGGCCATGTCTCAGACACCCACCAGCGAGAAAGGGATTCGATGGGGCACTGGCTGGGCTGATGGGCAGCTGAACGTGCCAGCAAAGGCAGCCTCGGGGAGAGTCCTCCAGACCCGGAGACGAGGGGTGGGTTTTATTCCTGCTTCTGGAAGAAAGCCTCAGGGTTCTCAGGACAGAGCAGGAAGTAAGTCGAGTTCCCAGCTGGAAGCCTTAAATCCATGGCCTCCTGGGGCAGGTGGGAAGGGAGAGGGTTCCTGAACAAGGGGGATTTGGGCGACACACTCACAGGGACGGCGGCGGTCCGAGTGCCACGGGACCCACCCAGGTCCAGCTCCCACCTGCCGCCCAAACCCCCGTCTTTGCCGCGTGTCCTTTCCAAGCCTCTTCCTGCCTGCTGCCCCTCCACCCACTGCTGCTTTATGACCAAGCCTCTTAATTGACCGGTGCTGAGCCGCGGGTGTTGAACAGCGAACAACGAAGAATGATTTGATGAGTCCTTTGTTCTCTGTTTTATTTATTAAATTGTGATTAAAAACCATTAAAGGCGCCCCGTCCTGATGCATAGAAATAAATCTCACAAAGACCCTGGAGGTCTCCTTCTGGGTGGGTCCCACTTCCCGAGGGCGGCCCCATCTCCTCTCTCAAGATCCCAGCCCCACCCATTCCCTATCTCGCCGCAGGACGGCCTAACGTGAGGTTCAGGAAAGGAGTTGTCCAAACGTCAAGGCATGACCGACCGATCGGATTCTGGAATCGATTTAGGAGGTCTTAACACCATTTGTTTAAATAGCATAGAAGGGGATGGGATGGGATGAAACTGAAGAGACACTCACCTACAAGTTAGGAACTATTAACATCTCCATTTTACAGACAAGGAAGCTGAGAGGGAAGGTCACTCCACGAGCAAGTAGTGAAGACACGATTTAAACACAGAACTGTCTCCTATAACACTCGAGCTGCCCCCCCCCCGTATTTTTATTATAGCATTCTCAAAAGTGACACATCTGACTGCCCTTCTCCCTGTGAGTTTCATGTGATATGACTTTATATGCAATCGTCATGTACCAATTTGATTGAATGAATGAATGGATGGATGAAATGAGAAGAAAATGCAGAGGGTGATCTCTAAATGCATTTGTCCACTTTTCCTTGCACCTCCGATCTTAAAACAATCAGCAATGACAGAAGCCTGCATCCTGAAGGGACTCACGTAATTACACCTTTTCATCCCCACCCAGGAGGGCAGCTTAAAGATGAAGTCACCCAACGATAACACTCTTTTAAAAATGCGCTTCCAGATTCCCTGGTGGCGCAGTGGTTAAGAATCCGCCTGCCGACGCAGGTTCAATCCCTGGTCCGGGAAGATCCCACATGCCGCGGAGTAGCCAAGCCCGTGCACCACAACTACTGAGCCTGTGCTCTAGAGCCCACGAGCCACAACTACCGAGCCTGCGTGCTGCAACTACTGAAGCCCGTACGCCTACAGCCCGTGCTCCGCAACAAGAGAAGCCACCGCGATGAGAAGCCCGCGCACCGCAACGAAGAGAAGCCCCCGCTCGTCGCAACTGGAGAAAGCCCGCGCAGCAACAAAGACCCAATGCAGCCAAAATAAATAAATAAATTTATTTTTAAAAATGCACTTGCTAGAACTTTCTTTTGATTTTTTTTTAAAGATTCTTTTGATGTGGACCAGTTTTAGTCTTACTGAACTTGTTACACTGTTGCTTCTGTTTTATGTTTTGGTTTTTTGGCCACAAGGCATGTGGGATCTTAGCTCCCTGACCAGGCATCGAACCTGCACCCCTTGCATTAGAAGGCTAAGTCTTAACCACTGGACCACCAGGGAAGTCCCAAACTTTCTTTTTAAAGATAATTTAGACAACTGGGAAAAGTCTGAGTACACACTCACGCACACACACACACAAAGCCAATTCTAGCATAATGACAATCTACGATAGAGAGGATCAATCCAGTGAAATTAGGTGAACCACAAATAGTGACGGCTATTTATCCTATGTGCTTCCCTTTAAATGCAGTGACCCTCAACGCCAATGAAACCCAAGGACTGTGTGGAGAATCCACTCGTAGGTCCATCACCAGAGAGGCTTAAGGGCCAGAAAATAAATGTACGCTGGGTGAGGAGAGCAGGTGTTCTCAGGACCACTGGTCTACCCAGTATGCACTCACCCTTCTTCCTTCTCACAGAACTCCAGTTGTATTGCAGGTGGTCACGCCCCAGGAAAACAGCTGTTATTTCCCAGCTTCTGGTGCAATTTGGGTTGGGCACCTGGCAGGTGTGACAAATGAGAGACAAGCAGAAGCCACTGAGTGGCGTCTCCAGGAACACACACGAAAGGGGGTGCTTCAACTGTCCCTCCCTTTTTCTTGCCCTCCATCCACTTCCCCTTCTTCCTGCCTGGAATGCGGATGTACCGGCTGGAGCTCCAGCCGCCATCCTGAGAGCATCAAGATGAGGGTCACTGCCATCAAGACGACAGAGCAGCAACCTAGGACCCTGAGTCCCCAGTGATTCCGGGAAGCCAACACACTTGGAAGCCCTAGATTTCCCACATCTGACATCTGTAAGCCACAAAAGTACAAAGCCGTATCTTGTTGGAGGCACTGCATTTTCTTTAACATGCAACTGAGCGTAATCCTGAATGATGGATCTAGGACACCATGGACCAGAGGGCCATTCCATGCTGCAAGAACCATAATCCTTGAGTGAGATTCTCCAGGAGAGCAGCCCTGACAGCCCTGCCCGCCGATCAGATGAGGAAGCCACAACTCCCGACTCAGCTCGCTCCTGTCACTCAGCCAGTTACCACGTCCTGCCAAGGTGGCCTCCTAGTAACTCTCCAATCCGTCCGCTTCCTTCACGCTGCGGTCCTCATCCGGGCCACCAGTATCTCCCACTGGATCATGTGACCAGCCCGCTCAGCGGTCTTTCTTCTAGCCATGCCTCCCTTTAATTCATGCTCCGCCGAGAAGGCAGAACAGTCTTGGGAAAACGGACATCTGACTGTGTCATCCTCTTCTTTAGAGGACTTCAGAGGCTGCCCCTTACCTTGAGGATCAAGTGCCCAGTCCTGACTGCGGCTTGCAATCCAGCCCTGCCTCGTCTCCAACCTCATCGTGTGGGTTCTCCAGGGAGGGGGACGGACTGGGAGTGTGGGGTGGGCAGATGCAAACTATTACATTTAAAATAGGTAAACAACAAGGTCCCACTGTGTAGCACAGGGAACTATATCCAATCTCCTGGGGTAAACCATAAAGGAAAATATAAAAAATAAAGAATGTCTGTATGTGTATAACTGAGTCACTTTGCTGTAAAGCAGAGATTTGCACAACATTGTAAATCAGCTACACTTTAACTTAAAAACATTTCTGTTGGATTTCAAAAGACAGGCAGGAAGTCATCACGGCTGGAGGCCACTGGCCAGTTTTACGGAAGGAATAACTCCGAGCTAGGCCTGGGGGGGATCAGAAGGTGGGCAGGACGGTCACTCCCGCAGGAAGGAGAGGCATGAGCGACGTGCCTCCAGGCTCTAGGCCCCCAGTACATTGGTACAGCCTTTCATCAGGCCATGCGGGGATGCCTGCATAGAGCTGTAAAGATGTAGACCAACCGAGCAGGTCATGTCCCCTCCATCTACGCCTTGCCTGGGTCACACATTTAGCTGCTCGTCTTGGCTTGATCCATGTGGGCTGCTAGAGCAAAACACCACCGAGGGAGGGAGAATTGTATTGTCTTGTAGTCCAGGAAGCTGGGTGTCCAAGGTCAAGGTGTGGGCAGGGTTGGTTTCTCCTGAGGCCTCTCTCCTTGTTGTCGGGACAGCCGCCTTCTTGCCGGGTCCTCACGTGGGCTTCCTCTGTGCACGCACACAGTTCTGGTGTCTCTCTGTGTCCCCGATTTTCTTTTATAAGGACACCTGTCTTCTTGGATTAGGGCCCACCCCAATGACTTCCTTCAGACTTAGTTACTTGTTTAAAGGCCCCCATCTTCTTTAAAGAACAAACAGAGTCATGTTCTGAGGTCCTGGGGGTCCTGGTTAGGACTTCAACATATGGATTGGGGGGGTGGGTACACAACTCAGCCCATAACACAACCCCTGAAGAAATAAGGGCTGCAAAGAACAAAGAGGAGTAACAGTAGCGAAGAGGAAGCACAGCACCTTTGGAGGGTGGAGAACACTCAAGGGAAAACTTCACAGTTGGCTTGGGGTCAGAACACGGGGCCTCGGGTTCCAGGGTTCCTGAAAGGGGTACCGAGCACTGGAGCATTTTGCTAATTCCAGGCCCTGAAAGCAACAGGACCCAAATCATTCGTACCTGATGGGCAGCTGCAGAATTCATTCGTTTTTCTCCAAGATCTTTGGGCCAAATAATAGTATGTCTTTTAATAATGGATCCTTAAGTTCAGTGGGAAAAATAGGTTTACAACTGATTCTGTGACCTTCAAATCCAAGAAGGGGGGTGTGCAGCTGCTGCAGCCTGCCTCTCCCCCGCCAGAGCTCCCGGCCAGTGGCACCTTCTGCCGCGTACGTGCCGCTCAGCCCTGCTGGCTGTACGTTCGACCCTCACACATGCAAGTGAAGGGGGTCGGGAGCTGTAGGAAGAAGCACTGCAGGCAAAAGCGCCCTTTAATAATAGCACGGCCTAGGAGAAGTTCCCTGACAGCACTGGTTCCAGCTGATTTCAGCCAATAATCCAGTACGAGAAATTTCTAGAGTTCCAGTTAACCAAACAACTGCTCTTCTTAACAAAAGACTGGGATTGACTATTTGCATTAGAGTGGGGAGAAGAATGTAACTTATAGCCAAACCCTTGGGAATGATTTTAGGTGCATTCCAACATTGGCCCCACCAAACTCAGCAATGAAACAGTCAGTAATCAAGGAGCTGGAGGAGAAAACAGGTGGAAACGGTGTGTGTGTGTGTGTGTGTGTGTGTGTGTGTGTGTGTGAGAGAGAGAGGGAGAGAGAGAGAGAGTGAGGGAGAGAGAGACTGTGTATTTGCCCTTCCTTTCCCCACTGGCATTTAAAGAATGTCTTCTCAGCTATTAATTTCTTCCAATAAGAAACACTGCACATTGCTTGAGAGAAGGCTCTGGAATCAGATGACCTAGATTAGAATCTTGCCCCCAGCCCCAGCCCCAGTTACAAACTGTGTGACTTTGAACAAGTTACTTAAATTCCTGGTGCCTCATCCAAAGCCCATTCCTAAAACCGGAATTCATAACAGGGCTGTGGAAATTCAGTAAAATCAAAAATTCAGCGAGCATCGAAGAGGACCTGGCTCTGTATGTTAACAGCATCATCATCATCTATCTCTCCTCCTTTTTTCCTGGGCCGAGACGATGAGACCGGGATTTCCAGCAATTCTCTCATTGCAGTAAATGCCGCTGCTTCGCTTTAGATGCCCCGAGAAGTTCATGATAATAGGATCTTCCCGGTAATGCTTGCAGGTCACTGGGTCACCTCAGCGGGCACAAGCTGGATCGTTTGTCTCGAAGCCTAAAATAATTGCTGCGGGTGCCAGTGTCGTTACCCCGGGGTCGGACGCTCACCATTCACGCCCTGGCTCATCTGCCTTTTACGGTCACCGCTAACCATCGTGCAGGTGCCCCTCACTGCCCAGCGCGTGTGCGCTTCACTTATTGCACAGGCTGCCCGAGAATCCTTGATTCGCTAATAAGAAAATGACAGCCTAGTGTCAGTGTTTGAAAATTACCTTTAGGAGCCAGGCAGGAAGGGTATTTTTAAATGGTCATCATTTTTAAAAAGCGTAGACATGCCTTTTGCCATCCCGCATCCTCTCCCCGAGCCACCCGCCACCCAGCCCTGGTGGCTTGGGGACGGCGGACCCCATCCTGACTCAGCGCCAGCCTGGGCTCTGCCTGCCTGGCTCTGGTGGGGTGCAACGTCAGATGCCCAGTAATCGGGATCTGAGAGGCATTAGCGCTCACGTGACCGGGCTGACCTCTCCCGGCCCTGATTAACTTTCCAGCCATAAGCTGCCGCCTACAGCCTGCTCTGGGCTCACGCTGACTTTCCACATTTTGAATAAGATTCAACAAGTCTAACTGGTGGAGTGTGTGTGTGTGTGTGTGTGTGTGTAGATGGAGATTCCTGGGCAGAAGGAAGAAAAGTAAAACAGCGCCCCATAATAGAACAGTGTAGGACACGCAGAGGCGGGGGTAGGAGAAGGGGTTGGCTTAGGAGAGAAAGATCTAGAAGCGACAGGAGAAATCACAGCCCCAGGTCACTCAGCACGAGGCAGAGGCCTGGGGCCCGACCGCTGGGGAAGGGCGTCCCTCTGGGGTACACTGGGTCTGTCACGTGCTGGGGAAGGAGACGGCTCCACGTTGGTTGTGTTTTGACGAGAGCTTCAGTGAAGTCCTCCTACAATATCCCCTTTCTGTGCCCCAAACGCCCCAGCTGAGCCCCCTCCTGGATGGAGCAGCACGGGAAGGCCCAGGGGCCTCTGGAGAGTGGGTGGGGGACCTCGTGGCCACACTGACCCTCCCCTGGCACCAGGACAACGGGGGAGGGTGCCGAGAGGCGCCAGAAGGAGGGCTGAGCCGCCAGAGGCAGGGGTGAGGGGAAACCGCCTCCGCAGGTCCTCGGTCATGGCCAAGCCCCTCCCTGCGTGGGCTTTCAGACAGGCTGAGCTCCAGCCTCTTATCTGAAAAGCAAACAAACACACCTACAGAAGGCAGCCTTTACACCCAGGAGTCATCTTCTGTCATGTGGCGCTTTCCACGTTTTGACCTGCTTCCTAAATGAGCTCCCGGTGATGAATCTGCCTGCCGGCCTCCAGTTTTCCCAAAGCGGGGAAGGCCCGCCAACGAGCAGTGAGTGGCCTCGGGAAGGTCTGAGATTCCCAAACTCCGCGGTCCATCCACCCTGGGTCAAATCCCAGCTTTGCCACTTCCTGGCTGTGTGATCTCAGGCTAATTACTCCACCTCTCTGTGTCTCAGTTTCTTTGTCTACACAATGGTGATGGTAGCAATGGCTACTGTCTGAGTTTCCTGTGGCAGCAGTAACAAATTACAGCAAACTGAGTGGCTTAAAACGACAAAAATTCATTCTCCCACAGATCTGGAGACCGTAAGTCTGAAACCAAGGTCTCCGGGGCTTGGGGGGAGGGTCCTTCCTGGCTTCTTCCAGCTTCTAGTGCCCCCAGGCTTTCTTTGGCTTGTGGCCGCATCCCTCCAGTCTCTGCCCCAGGGTCACACAGCCTCCTCCGCTGTGTCTGAACTGGGTGGCGGCATTCAGGGCCACCAGACCATCTAGGATAATAAGCTCCTCCTCTCAAGGTCCTTTTAACGTAATCCCATCTTTTGCCATGTAGGTAATATTCACTCTATTGCCATATAAGGCAACAGTCACAATTCCAGGGATTAGGACACAGATGCATTCAGCCTCCTACACCTACCCTGTAGGGCTGCTATGAAGACTTGACGAGCTAAAACCTGCCAAGTGTCTACGACATTGCTTGGCACCCAGGGAGAGCGGAATGCCTTTGTCAGCTGTCTCAGCGTTAGTTATTGTTATTATTAATTAACCTTTTTTACCAAAACAGGGCAGGCCTCAAGGGCCGAGCCCAGGCAAGCAGGAGCAAACGTCTAGAAAACATTAGACGTCTCTCACCTTCACTATTTTCATTGTTAGGCTTATTTCATCTAAGATGATATGAAGATTTCATTGATGGTAATCACATAAAATTGTTTCTTTTTAGCCTCCAGAAATGTCTTTAAAAAGGAAAACGAGTCCATTGAAACAGACACTAAGTCAGCAATAGCATAGGCGTCAACCACGGGGGCAAAAAGAAATTCCGAAGCTGGCATTCTGGGGGGGCGGGGGGTGCATCCACCCCACTCCAGGGATAAAGGGGCAAGCAAAGCGCTGCGACAGCTCACAACACACAGGTGCACGAGGTGGGGAGAGGATGCCTGCGTGACCCCAGTTTGGGAAACAAGGGCGTGAGATTACTATCTCCACCTTGGAACGGTGGCACCAGCCTGTTCGTTACAAAACAAAGACCAGAACCCAGGGCTCCTGGGGCAGCTAACCCGTGTTCTCCAGTGCGTGTTTACTGCTGGGGAGAAAGGAGTTATGTCCCCCCGTTTGTTTTTTTCCAGGATTGTGAGCCACAGGACCATCCTGGGGGTGGGGTTGGCCCGGAGGGGACACAGCTGTCCCATGGGCCAGGCGCACCGATTAACCCCCCGTGGGCACCCTTGTTTCTGATGTGCTCCTCCTTGATGAAAAATCAATGAGGGCGTTTCCTGCCTTTGCTACTGTGTTTGAGGCTCCCGCTGTTTCTCCCTCTCCCTTGCTTCTACAGGCCTCCAGGTCGCTGTGCAGGGGAGAAGGAAGGAGGCTCAGGCTCCCCCCGCTGCAGAAATGTCCTGTCTGCCCAGACCTGGGCAGGGCTCCAAACGCAAGCATCTACCCCAAGGCCCCATGCAGGAGATAGACAAAGGGAGACCGAGCCCATCACAGCTCATCCACCCAGGCGGGGCCACACGGATGTCACTCCGTGTACAAGGCTCTTCCTCCCACACAGTTTAGGCAGCTCTGCTCACAAGAAAAGGAAAATAAATAAACCGCAGGAAAATCTACTAAAAAGTCTAGGTTACACTGCCCAGGAGACGACAGTCAAGACAAACTTCAAAGGACCAGTGCAACTGGCACCTCTGCCCTGGGCTCCTGAAACAGATCAGAACTGCGGGGCCCGACGTCAAGCCTGATTGTGACGTGAACTAAGCCGGGGTCCGGGCTTTAAAGGAGCTGTTCCCCAGGTCAACACGGCAGCAGGCATTTCATAAAGAAGCCACACGGGAGCCCAGCCTCCCCTCCACGTGGTCGTTTCTGCAGAGTACGCGCGTCACCAACATGTAACGTGGCTGCTTAGACATTCAAGTTGCTGAGAGCGGGGATAATGTGACATTTTCATCCCCTGCCAGTAGAGGGCACCGCTGAGGGAGGGGCCTGTGCAGGGGGTCAGCTGAGAGCGGGGATAATGTGACACTTTCATCCCGTGCCAGTAGAGGGCACCGCTGAGGGAGGGCCTGTGCAGGGGGTCAGCTCTGCCGTCAGCCAGTTGAGCAGGCGCAAAGCTTACAGGGACTAACCCCCATCCAGTGCAGGGGGTGCGGGGAGGAGGCCCCCGTTAATATATCAGGTGCGATTCTGTCCTGTTGATACTATCCTACTAATTCCATCGTCATTTTACTGCCTGGTCTGCTTAGAATCCAAGAATCACAGCAGGGATGATACTAGCCGGCATGTACTGAGCCCTCACTACACGCCAGGCCCTGTCCTGAATGCGTCACATAATGTAACTCAGTTAATCATCAAAACGCCCCATCTGCAGCCTCCCCATCTGAATGAGAATAATGGTAACAGCTAACATTTACTGAGTGCCTACTAGGTCCTGAGCACTTTTCCTGTATTAGCTCGATCCTTTGAGGAGGAGGCAGATACCATTATTCTCCCATTTTTATAGATGAGAAAACGAGGCACAGAGAGGTTAAGAAACACACCTGTGGTCACACGGCCAGGAGATCACAGAGCCAAGATGAGAACCAGCCAGTGTGGCTGAAGACCCTAACCACGGCCAAGGCCATCTACTGGAGGCCATTTCGGACAGTCCCATTTGTGGAACTAACTCCCCTTGCAGGTGCCGTAGGGAGAGACGTAAGTGCAGGGGCAGGTCGGCACGCTCCTCAGTGGCAGTGTGGCGAGCTGGTTAGCGCATGAGCTCTGCCCAAAGGGCCACAGTGAACCTTGGCTGCTTCACTCACTGGCCACATGAGTTTGGGCAAGTGGCTTCCCCTCCCTGGTCTCAGTCCCCACCTTCAAGGTGCGGAGAATAACAGCTCCCGCCTCAGAGCATTAGCTATTGTTAGTACCGCTGTTACGACTGGACCCCAAACAGACTAATGACAACTGGAACTGTGAGTCCATAATGGATTATTACTACAGTAGCAATCAATCGTGGGATTATTCAGAAAACACCAATGGTCCCCAATGTGGCAGGACCGTATTCTGACAGAGTGATGAGGCCTTCACCCCGGACCTCCTGCACCCCAGGGAAGAGGGAAAGAATATTCTGGACCAGTTCTGCTTAGGCTCAACCCTGATGGCAGAGCTGACCCCAGCCAGCTGTGTGCTCCTCCCCGCGCGGAAGAGAAGTTAACTGTGAAATCCTGAAATGCTAGAGAAAACACCGAGTAACTGAATTTATCCTCCAGTGATAAGATTAACTTTCCTGCTCTTGAGAAAAAGCGGAGCTAAAACAAGCTGAGTTACAGACAAGAACGCAGCCTCGGGTGCCACGGACCTTCGGGAGTCACATGCCACCCACACCAGTGCAGTTGCCTTGCTTACAGCTCTGACCCTGCACACGCGCCGTCTGCACACCAGGCCTCACCCGCCAGGGAATGCCGGGCTGGGCAGGAGGAGACACCCATGCCCGGAGGGGTCATGTACCCTCCAGACAGTGACCACCTGAAGGAAGGCCAGAGGAAGCGGCCCCGGGCAAAGGACAAGGGGAGCCCGCCCCGCCCTCGAGGAGAGAGGAGGAAACAGGTTTCCTGCAGGGGGTGTGGCTACACAGGGAACCAGGCCAGAAGAGACCAGCCCCTGGAGCCCTGAGCCGCCCCACAGTGCCCGGAGCCTTTGAGACCTGCCTTCAGGGGCCACTCAACCCTCCTGGAGTGGGTGCTCTGGGATGCGGCACAGGCATCAGGATTTTAAAAACAGATTTATTGAGATAGAGCTCACATAGCATCGAACTCATCCATTAAAAAAAAAAGACACAGACCTACTGGAGCATGGACTTGAGGACACAGTAAAAAAAATAATAATAATAAAGTGTACAATTCAGTGGTTTTTAGTCTATTCCCAGATACATGCAATCATCAGCACGGTCCACTTCAAGACATTTTCATCCGTTTTAGAACATGTTCGTCATCTCGAAAAGAAACCCTACACCTTTATCATTTCCTAATCCCCCCCAGCCCCCAGCCCTGAGCCGCCGCAAATCCACTTCCTGTCTATGGATTTCCGGTCCTGGACGTGTCATGCCGGTGGAATCGTACAACAGGTGGTCCTCTGTGTCTGTCTCTTTTCTCTTCGCATCATGTTCTCGAGGTCCATCCACGGTTTGGGAGGCATCAGAACTTCATCTTTTTCACAGCTGGATAGTATGCCCGGGTGTGGATCTACCAATTTTGTTCATCAGCAGGCATCCACAGTTTTTAAAAGATCTGAGGACCATTGCTGGAAACAGAGCCGTGTGTAACTCCATACTGTTTCTCCTCCCTGCTTCCTCTTCCCCCCTCAGCTGCACCCTAGATTTCTTCCCGCCGATCTGTTCCCCCTTCTTCCCTTCACATCCCGAGTCTGATCTCTTCTCACTACGGCCACTACTGTGCTCTGACCTGAGCTGAGACCCCACCGGCGCACCCCCGGGTGGCTGTGTCGGCCCCTCCCACCTCCTTGTCCATGTCTGTCCTGCGGTCCCCCCCACACAGCAGCCGGAGCGTCCTGCTGAAGACAGGCAGACCATGCAGCCCCTGGGAACCTCCTGACGGCTTTGATCCTCGCCGGGAACAGATCTGAGGCCCTTCCGATCACTACTGCGTGACCTGGACCTGCTTCCTCCCAACACGCCCTCACCCTGCACCCACCACCTTCCAGACGTGCCGGCCAGCTTTTGCTCGTCCTCCCTCGAGGAAGGAAAAGGGGGGCCACAAGGGCAGCGCCACACAGTGGGTACCCACTGGCTTCCGAGCTTGGCCGACCCAGGTTTGAAGCCTGGCCCGTCCCTCCCCAGCTGTGCGACCCTGGAAGGGTCCCTTCATTTCTCTTAGATGATTGTCTCGTCTGTACGATGAGTCTAAACTAGCACCAAGGCCCACCTCATGAAGCCACAGTGTCGCACATGTAAAAAGTGAAGGTGTGCGGAGATGTCCAGCCAGCGGCACACGTATTACCGCATCTGCAGCTTCAGGAACTGTTCACACAAGTTCCCTTATTGAATTCTCAGCCCAAAGAATGGCCCAGAACTGGAAAGAAGGGACACCACGCAGAGCTGATGGGCTTGGGGACTGTCCAGAGCCTGGGGGTGACAAAGCCACCCAGCCCGTCCTGCTGTGTGTCAGCTGAGCGCCTACTACGTGTCAGCCACTTGCTGGCACGGGGCATGTGACCACGGCTATGTTCAAGCAAAGTCGGGGGACCGTCTGGATGCGGGTGGGCCAGGATAAGTCCAAAGTGACCCCCAATCCTCAAGATGGGGTGTCTGAGTGGCAGGTGGCACTCTTCACTTTGATGTCCAGAGATTTCCAGAGGCACTGGACGTTTGGGAGGGAAGATGAGGTCGGTGGTCACCAAGTTTTAATCTACCTTGACAGGCAGTTTGAGACTCTCCCGTGTGGCTGCTCTGTGCCGTGGCGGACCCTGCTGTAAAGCTCAGCCCGCGACCCTCCAAACGGCCAGCCCCACGTGTTACCCAGAAGGACAGCAGATTGGGTGTGGTGGCCGCCCGTTGTCTGTCATAATGAGGAAACATCGACAGCCTTGTTCAAGTATATGCAGCTACTCTGAGGTATGCTTTTTGCAGTTTTTTTATGTCATGGAAGAATGCCAACCTTATCATGTAAAATGTTTTAAAAACATAATTCAAAACAGTTAATGGAATAAAAATCCTCATAGAGAAAAGAAACGGAAAAAAATGCCAATATTAACAATGATTGTGTCTGGGTGACAGAACTGTGAGTCATAAATATTTTCTTCTTCCTGCTTTTCTTTTTTTTGATACTTTCTAACTTTCCCACAATGAACAGTCATTACTTTCAAAATAAAACTTAAAAGATGTCATTAAAAAAACCAAATTCAATTTGCAGAACCCATGCCGTGAGCTGGGTAGGGACTGTCTGTGTAGTTTTGATGTCAACAGAGGCTCCCCTGTCACCTGTCCAAGCCCCAGGCTCCAAGCTCACCGGCATCCCCACCCCAGAGCAGGTCCCAGCTAACTAGGTAGATGCACAGATAAGATCCTGGGCTCGTGAATCTCTGCCCTTTAAAGACCTGGCACTAACAACCCAAACATAACTTCCTAATACTCCAGGGCTCCTTCGCTGGGGGGTGGGAGGTAGGAGGGAAACATCAGAAAAAAGCAAACAAAACCATTGCCCGATTTTTCTCTACATCTCTGAGTCTGAAGTAACAACGGGGCAACATGATGGGGGGTGTTTCTGTGTTAGAAACCATCAGCCAACAATAACCATCCATAACATCCCAATGGAAACCAACTCTGTTGAACCAAGTGCAACAGACAATTCTAAATATCGTTATCACAGCATCCATGTTTTGGCAACAAGAGTATTTCATCCGAGGGAATCTTACCAAAGTCCCACCGCCAGATCGGCAGCTACAAGACGCCCTCTAAAGGCCTCTTTTCCAAAAGCAAGACGACTGGGTTTTCTTTGGTGGCATAGGATGAGGGATGGGGCAGGGTGGGGACAGGAGGAAGGGAGAAGGGGAACCTTTGCACCTCAACAGCGGGACCCCCCCATAGCCAACTCCCTGAGGATGGAACTGGCAAAGTACACCCGCCCACTGGTTTCCAGACACTCCTGGGAACTCACAGCTCATTCTCAGTGTCCACGGGTGAAAGCTTGGGGACTCCAGACCCTTGTCGTCCCACCTGCTCCAGAAACATCCTGTCAGCACTTCCTGCACAGCCATCTAAAAGGAATGAAGACACCCTTCCTTCCTGCAAATACTCAGGGTCTTTGCACTGGTATCTGTACAGTTGGATTCTTCTCGTCATTCAGGGCTCAGCTTAATGTCACCTCCTCCAAGAGTCCTTCCAGGATAACCCCACCACAGTCTCTCACGTCAGGCTCCTGTAAACCTCTGTATGGTGTTACCTCCACTTGTTTGTTATTTATTCACCTGCTTGTTGTCAAACAAACACACACACACACTAATGTCATCTCCATAAGAACAGGGACTTCAGCTACCTTGCTGGCTGCTCTGTGCCCAGCCCCTAAAATGCTTCTTAAACCTAAATAGACATTTCTCCAAAGAAGACATACAGATGGCCAACAAACACATGAAAGGATGCTCAACATCACTAATCATTAGAGAAATGCAAATCAAAACTACAATGAGGTGTCACCTCACACCGGTCAGAATGGCCATCATCAAAAAATCTACAAACAATAAATGCTGGAGAGGGTGTGGAGAAAAGGAGACCCTCCTGCACTGTTGGTGGGAATGTATAGCCACTATGGAGAACAGTATGGAGGTTCCTTAAAAACCATATGACCCAGCAATCCCACTACTGGGCATATACCCTGAGAAAACAGTAACTGAAAAAGAGACACGTACCACAACGTTCACTGCAAGCACTATTTACAATAGCCAGGACACGGAAGCAACCTAAGCGTCCATCGACAGATGAATGGATAAAGAAGATGTGGCACATATATACTATGGAATATTACTCAGCCATAAAAAGAAACGAAACTGAGTTATTTGTAGTGAGGTGGATGGACCTAGAGTCTATCATACAGAGTAAAGTAAGTCAGAAAGAGAAAAACGAATACCGTATGCTAATGCACATATATGGAATCTAAAAAAATGATACTGATGAAACGAGTGATAGGGAAGGAATAAAGACGCAAACGTAGAGGACAGACTTGAGGACACAGGGAGGGGGAAGGGGAAGCTGGGATGAAGTGAGAGAGTGGCATGGACATATATACACTACCAAATGTAAAACAGATAGCTAGTGGGAAGCAGCCGCCTAGCACAGGGAGATCAGCCCGGTGTTTTGTGACCACCTAGAGGGTGGGATAGGGAGGGTGGGAAGGAGATGCAAGAGGGAGGGGATATGGGGATATATGTATACGTATAGCTGATTCACTTTGTTATACAGCAGAAACTAACACAACATTGTAAAACAATTATAGTCCAATAAAGATATAAAAAAATAAATAAATAAAATGCTACTTAATAGTTAATAGGTGCTCAGATGTTCGTGGGATGAATAAGCGAATGCACTAGGCATACAAAAATAAAGGTCACAACCACTGCCTTCCAGGAACTTCATTTTAGAAGAGAGAACCATCATGGTTCTCATGGTGAGATT
>NW_020174645.1:483597-488536 GCF_003031525.2 Neophocaena asiaeorientalis asiaeorientalis | reverse complement strand
GGGAGGGGAGGGAGGGGTGCCCACCCCACCCTGGGGCATATCCTGTAGGTCATTTCATTTCCTTCATTCATTCTTTCCAAAAAAATATTTATTGACCACCTACTCTGTGCAAAGTGCTTGCTTGGGCGGAAAAGCAGACCATAAAAATGCCAGCAGATAAGATATTTTCAGATGAATGTCCTTCGGCCACTCTGCTCCCTCCATCTCTCCGCAAGCCCTACTACCCCACATTGCCACAGACTCTGTCACCTCACACGCCTGTGTCCCTGCATAGCCCCTCAGGCCCTGGAAGTCGTGACACCTCTTTCCCGGGTGGGTGAACATTAAGAGTAGGTTATTTGACAAGGTCCTACTGTACAGCACAAGGAACTATATTCAACATCCTGGGATAAACCGTAATAAAAAAGAATACTGAAAAGAATGTATATACGTGTATAACTGAGTCCTTCTGCTGTACAGCAGAGATTAACACAGCACTGTAAATCAGCTACACTTCGACTAAAAATAATAGTAAATTAAAAAAGAAAGAATAGGTTATCTGGCCTCTCAGAATCCCAGAAGAGACCCAGCTTCTCCCATTTTAGGAGCCTCGTGGCCCAGTGAAAAACTAAGAAATGTCAAGACAGGTTTAAATTGTTACTTTTCAGGTATCCATTTAATAATTAATGTATAATGTGTTAATGTATACATATAATGTATTAATAATACATTAACTATAACCCAACAAACTCTAGTACGATATGACTGACCTGTGAAGATGGATCCACACAGGTGGGTGGTCCAGTTGCTGGGAAGGGTTTAAGATCACACAAGAAATGACTGTTTCTTGGAGTCTTCTCAGTGGATCTTGGCGACTGAAACCGTAGCTTTTAATGTCAAGGGTTAATTTGAGACTCTTTGTCACTGCGAGGCTGGGCGAAAGGGTCCTCCCAGGTCCCCCTGAGAACCATATCCAGTTCTCAAAGAGGAAGACCCATTACCCACAGAGCCTGAGACACAGGGCAGGCCTCCTAAGACGTACGAAGAGACACAGCCCAGTTGCCTGGACACCCCCGCCACCGACACCCACAGATGCTAGTTTGGAATTGTAGTGTCTGTGAGTGTTTCACTCCCAAACATCTTCAGGGAGGACCGGATCTACAGGGGCTGGAGAAAGTCACTGCCAGCATTAGAAAGTCAGACAATGTGAAGGGTTGGCAAGAACTTGGGGAAAGAGGACCCACCCTGCAGAGCAAGCTGGAAGAACGTGCTGAAATGAAGTCGACACGTCCCCTCCGCCCCAGCGAGCCCCTTCTGAGACGCACCCAGAACGATTCTCACGTGGGACCGTAAGGCATCGTCTGTGCAGCAGGGCTCTGGGGCCAACCTGGTGCCCTCGATGGGGATGGGCAAGCACAACGTGGTCCATGAGCTCTATGGAATATTACACAGCAGTTAGAGGTAGCTCACTAGAGCCACACGGATGGACTGTAAAGGGACAGGGCTGCATGAGAGCAGCAGGAAACAGAACAAGGTCTAGAGCACCATGGGATTTACGTTCATCAGAACACCTGTGAATACAGCAGCACTAATATTTCACATAGATGCAAATTCAAGGGTTTATATCAAACATGTTGAAGGGACTGGCTGTGATGGAGAAGGTAAAGGAGGTGGGGACTGGGGTGAAAGGGAAGAGGCCAGGGAGAGACAGAGACAGAGGGTGAGAGAGGGGGAAAGGGAAAAGGAGACCCTGTAATGACAGCACGTTAAGGACCGAGCAGTGTGGTTCACACGAGGCAGCGGCACCAACACCAACAGGCCGTTGCTTCTCAGCACGAAGCCCAGATGAGCCTGGAGCAAATGCCGTAACAAGATCAGGCAGCTTTTCAAACCGATGGGCACAGGCAAAGAGAAGTTAGGGAAACACTGCTCGTGGAATACAACGATCGAATTCAAAAGGAACCAGAGAAATGAAGAACAGAGTTTTCTAGAAGTCGGTGTCAGCCACGCCGGTGCGTCCACCACAGACCAGTACAGCAGGTGCATCCTTCACTGGGCTCTCAGAACCACACAGGTTCCAACCTTCCAGCTACACGGAAAAGGCTGGGAAATTCAGCGGTAAAATCCTCCACGTCTCCACCACCGGCATCAGCTGCTCGAGCGGCTCTGGAAAGGTGTCTGCTCGGTACAAAGGAAGTTCCGGCATTTACGAGCCTAGACCCACCTGAGGGGCAAGGGCCATGCTAGAGTCACACCTCATTTACATCCGCAACCAGAGTCAAGAGCACGGAGGACGACTCCTATAGATGCTTAACCGCCGTGGGGTCACGCCCTAGCCCAGCGCTTCTCAGAATGAGGTCCCTGGGCCAGCAGCATTAGCAGCAGAGACTGAGACACGCAAACCCTGGAGGACCCGCCCCTAGCTCCGCTAGCAGAACGGTTCCCACTGCCCGCCCTCCGATGACTCGGGTGCTCCCCCACTAATGAAAACTTTAAGCTTCGTTCCAAAACACAAAGGAGGGAGGCTTGGAAGTGGGAGCTCAGGAAAGAGCCTCCCTGCTCTGTGCCCCTCCCTCCTGCCCTTTGAGCACACGCTGTTCTCCTCCCAAACGCCAACCAGGCCCCGAGCAAGAGAAATGAGACTAAAACCCACAGTGGAGAGAATCAGCTGAATTGGTTTGCGGCCCTTGTTTTTTTGTTTTTCTTTTTTTCTTTAATTGCTAGTTCTCAGCCCAGTCTGCACAGGGCCTCACGTGGGGAAGCTTTCAGACTCCCCCTGCCTGGGATTCAGATGTGGCCGGGTCCCCGTCTTCGCAGGCTGGGTCTGCAGGGAGCTGGACACAGGCCTCTGGCTGGGGTCTGGCCCCTGCAGTCCCACCATCTCCCCTGGCACACTGACAGCGCCAACCTTTCCCTGACCCACTTTGTCATCTTCTCAGAAGGCGAGGGTGGTAATATCAGCTGCCGGCCACTTCCCTGAAATAACCTCAAAATGCTTTGCTCTGTGTCCCGGGTACAGTGCCGTAGGGCTGGCAGAGCAGCCCTAGACCCTGAGGCCCAGCCCAGTCACCAGGGCCGTCTGCCGGCCCACCTCCTACACCACAGCCCCGCGCGCCGGAGACACAAGTCCAGACGGCACCCAACTGCCCGCCCCGAGGCTCCAGAGTCACAGGAGCCCACACCCCACTCCCAAATACGAAGCCCCAGATACCAGGGACCAGCAGCTGGGGCCGGGACAGAAGCCAATTCCAGGAGATCCCGGAGCAGGGCTGGGGCGTCTGGGATGGAGAGGAGGGTCCTACCAGCGGGTCCCCAGCCCCCGAGACTGGCCACCTTGCAATCAGGCTGAGCCTGAAGGGCGCCCCTCCCGCTGGCACCGTGTTCACTCCTGGCTCAGAAACTGGACGGGAGGAGAGCTGGTCCATGGCCCACACACTCAGAGGCTCGCAAGCCGGGACAGCCCTCCTCACTCCAGCCCACATTCCATTTTCAGAGCCCACCCACTCTCGTCTTCCTCGGCCTGCTCCCCCATGGGGACATTTTCTGTCCCTTGATGAGGTGGGGCCTCGCTAGTGAAAGGTGATGATGCAGAGAGAGGTGAGGGTGCACCCCTTTCCCCAAGGCCCTCCCCTCCTCCTTCAGCCGGCTAGCCTAAGAACCCGGGGGCACGAAGACCCTGCCCCGCATCCCTGCATGATCCCCCGGCAGCCCCGATCCCCTGGGCCCAACGACCCAGTGCTGAGCTGCGTCCACCCAGCCCTCAGCCGGACTTTGCGGACAGCCCGTGGGGACACCCTGGGGACAGCAGCAAACCTGACTCTACAAAGGCCTCAGCTTGAGGAGAAAAAGCCGCACCCTGACCCCACTGGACCTCCCAAACCCAACTTCCCTCCGGGCAGGTCGTCCTGTAAACACTGGATCTCCAGGTGAAAACACGGCTTCCAGGGGGAGAGTGTGCCCCAGCAAACAGCCTGCCGTGGGCACACAGACACACACACGCACGCGCGCGCACACACACACACACATTCTGCCGGGAACATCTGTTTTGACAAACATATTATTCAAGTCAGTCTATGGGACATGAATTGACAAATTCTCAACGTGCAAGTTCCTGGCTCAATGCATTTCAAATCGGAGCCGAGCTGTGGATGATACAACTCTTATTTCTTAGTTGTTGGCCCCCAACCCCTTCCCCCTTCAAGCCCCACCCCCAGGAAGACCACTTCCAGAGCCACCAGAGGCTCAGATGTGAAACAATCCAAGCTCAAACTTCTGAGTTCGAAAGGCACTGCCTGGTGCGATGTCCAACTTCGCCCAGAGGGGCTTTTCTGCAACGCTGAGGGGTAGGGGGGCGGGAGGGGTCTCCGGGAACCCCACGGCGACAGAGAACCGTCAGCCCTGCCCTGGGAAACCAGATCCACGGGGACCAAGCCGCAGCACCCCACATCCGCGGGAGGAATCGTCTGGAAACGGTCCCCCCCCTCCCCGCGGCTCTCCTGCACCCGGCGTCCATGGCAGGTCGGTACCGGGACCCCGTGCTGAAGGGCAACCTCAAACCGCTGGAAAATAAACTTTGTCGGCGCAGACAGTTTCCGGCTATCGCCCGGAGATCACCGCCGCTGCAGCGCCGGGTGCGTGCGGAGGGGTGAAAAGGGAAACGTGAAGCTATTTTTAGGAGAAAAAAATAAATCTCAGCCTACCTTAGAAGCAGCAGTGCCAAGACTGGGAGGTTCACCCAGAGACAACTGCAGTCTGCTGTGTCAGATTACAAACTGGGGCCGAGGGAGGGAGGGGAGGGAGGGGGAGGGGAGGAGAGAGAGAGAGGGCCTTGGTGTGTCTGCGCCGCTTGGACTCGGCTAGAAATGATTCATTAGTTTTCTGCAGGCAGGCAAGCAGGCCCACAGAGAGAAAGGCGGGGGGTGGGAATCATCCATGCAGCGGTACCCAGAGCCTAGGAAAC
>NW_020174645.1:459410-483446 GCF_003031525.2 Neophocaena asiaeorientalis asiaeorientalis | reverse complement strand
GTGGCTCCTGCAACCAACCGGCCCTCTGGGCTGCCAAGGGGAGGGAAAACCTGCCCTCGCGCGCCCCACGAAGCTCAGAAACTCAAGTGCAGCTAGGAATTAAGTGATTATGTGCAACCAACCACCCAAGCTGCTCAGGTCTGCACCCTCTGGTCTGGCTCCGCCGCTGCCCCCCAGCCTCCCGAATCCAAAGAAAATTAACATGTGCTCTCTTCATCCTCCCAGAAGTTCAGACCCTTGCACAGAGGTACCAGCTACCTAGCAACGCGGCAGAGACAGTGACAAAATAGGAAAATGTGCGTGGACTTCACACACACACACGGGCACACACAGTTTGTTCCCTGGGATGAAAACCCCATCATGTGTGATTTAAAGATGCGAAATAATTTAGCTTGTGGAAGGAAAGCCCCGTGTTGGGTCCCATGAACCTGGATTGTGTCTCTGAGGGGTCCCAGTGCCGCCTGCCTGGACAGGGACCGCGGGGTGGAAGGCAGGCATACACTAGCTGCAGGTCCTTTGTACAAAAATGAAAGGGTCTCCCGAGATGCTTTCTGTTGCTTCTCCAATTAACAGGCTTACCAAATGGGCATTGGGAAAATCCAACACACCCTCCACCACGGTGGCTGGGTTGTTTGCCTTATACAAACCACCATGAGCTAAAAGCTAACTGGGGAATTCCCTGGCGATCCAGTGGTTAGGACTTCGCACTTTCACTGCCGAGGGTGTGGGTTCGATCCCTGGTCGGAGAACTAAGATCTCACAAGCCTAGCGGCGTGGCCAAAAATTAAAAAAATTTTTGAGCTTCTTAAAAAGTAAATAAACATAGTATAAAAAATAAAAAGCTAACTGGCCAGAAGGACACTCCTTCCCCAAACGACTTCTGTGTCACCGTGGTACACAGGTGGAGCGGAAGTTTTCCTAATCAGGACCCACTTTTGCTTCCCAAGGATGGAGAACGCCTGAATTTGCCTGCAAGACGGAAGGCTTCCTACAGCTCCGTATACGCTAGGCCAGTCCCAGCCTCTTTCTGTTGGACCAAGAGCTCTGTGCCCCTTTCAGGAGGGGGAAGCAAACCGCCCCACCATTTCCTTTTTTTTTTTTTTAGAATGAAGTAATTTAATTATGAGGGTCAAGGTCATAAATTTGTCACCAAACTCTAAAATACTGGGCACAGAAGCAATTTGCAAATGCTGCTCTTTAATGTTATTGAATATAACTAACAGGTCATATGGCAACTTGACGTTTAACTCTCTCTATGAAGCGTACACCATCCCCTTTTTCATTCTGCAGGCAGAGCTATCAGTTCCCAGTAACCACGACCAGGGAAGAGGAGGCAAACGCTTGTACACCCCTGTTCACAGCAGCTCCTTTCACAACAGCCAATGGGTGCAGACAACCCAATGCCCGCTGATGGGCAGATGGGTCCACAGAAGTGGTCTGCCCAGGCAGTGCAATACGATGCAGCCATCAAAAGGATGGAAGCACAGACACAGGCTACGGTGTGGATTAACTGCAAACATGCTGGTAAGGAAACAAGCCAGATACAAAAGACCACATGTCATATGATTTTATGTAGATGAAACGTCCAGAGTAGGCACAGCCACAGAGACAGAAAGGAGATGAGTGGGATGGCCGCCTGGGCCTGGGGGGAGGGGGAGAAAGGGCAGGGGGAGGGGCTGCTAACGGGCACAGGGTTTCCTTTGGCGGCTGTGAAAACATTTTGGAATTAGACACGGGTGGTGGTTGCACGACATTGCGAAGGCACTAATGCCACTGAATTATTCACTTTACGATGGTTAATTTTATGTTACATGAACCTCATCTCAAATAAAAAAGTAAAAAAAAAAAAAAAAAGCACATGAATTGGGAGTCACACTGGCCAAGGTCTAAATCCGACTCTGTGTGACCTTCAACAGGTCAGTCTGTTCCCTCAGCTACAAAAGTATCATGTCTGCTTCTTAGAGAGCATCCACCCATGGGGCTATCATGGGAGAAAAGGAACAGGGTTGACGGAAGAAAGTAAAGCTCTCCCCGCCTTAGAAATTTTAGAAAAGAACTCGTTCTTTGAGAAGGCCATTCAATGGTATGAATATGGCTTTCTCCCCCTCTTTTCTCAGCAGGTTGTTTTGAAGCAATCCATAGATCAGACAGGCCTAAAGTCCAAGGTTCTGAAACAATTCACCTACAAAAGCACCTACTTTTAAGATGCTGAATCCTCCCCACGCCGGGCTACGGCCACTTGAACCAGCCTTGTTAAGACTCCAGAATCATTCTCACAGTATTTCATGTCAATGGAAGTCGCTCACCCGAGGGTCTCTGTGCGAGCCCACTTAGAGGACCAGGCACGCTGAGGCCAGGAGAGGACACTGCCCCGTCCAATCAGAAAAGGAAGGCAGGTGGGAATGTAAGTTTGTGTAGCCACTATGGAGAACAGTATGGAGGTTCCTCAAAAAACTAAAAATAGAACTACCACATGATCCAGCACTCCCACTCCTGGGCATATGTCCAGACAAAACTCTAATTCAAAAAGATACATGCACCCCTATGTTCACTGCAGCACTATTCACAATAGCCAAGACATAGAAGCAACCTAAGTGTCCATCAACAGAGGAATGGATAAAGAAGATGCGGCACATATAGACAATGGAATATTACTCAGCCATAAAAAAGAACGAAATAATGCCATTTGCAGCAACAGAGATGCAACCAGAGATGATCATACTAAGTGAAGTAAGTCAGAGAAAGACAAATACCACATGAGATCACTTATATGTGGAATCTAAACTATGACACAAATGAACTTAGTGATGAAACAGAAACAGACCCACAGACACAGAGAACAGACTTGTGGTTGCCAAGGGGGAGGGGTGGGGGAGGGATGGATTGGGAGTTTGGGGTTAGCAGATGCAAACAGTTATATATAGAATGTATGAACAACAAGGTTCTACTGTATAGCACAGGGAACTATATTCAATATCCTGTGATAAACCATAATGGAAAAGAATATATATATATATAACTGAGTCACTTTGCCGTACAGCAGAAATTAAACACAAAATTGTAAATCAACAACACTTCAATAAAATTAAAAAAAAAAAGAAAAGAAAAGGAAGGCAGGGATTCCACCTCTGGGTACCAGGTTCTACCTTCACAAAAACCAGGTGAATTCTGGGCTTAAGACACTGTTAAATGTAACAAAGCAGAGAATTTCACAGGCAGGCTCTTGGGTAACTCACGATGTAGAGGAAGCCACGCTGCGTCTGTGAAGAACGGGGGCATGAAGACACAGTGGGAGAGGATCACCTAGGTCTGGAAGATGCGCTGCCAGGGCCGAGACTTGCTTCCTTGAAGAAATCAAAGAAGCTCACCCCTTCCACACTTATTGGAGGCAACTCAGAAAACAGACCCCACAAAGGCACCCCTATTGACCGGGTCTGTTCGGCTGTCAAGAGCTGCTATAAAAAACACACCGTTTGTTTATCTGATCCCGAATGCAAAGAGTGTTTGCAAGACGACAGAGGAGCACCAGATGCAAAGCTGCATAACTGCTGCCCAGAGCCTTCCAGTCGTATATATGGAGAAAGCACAGCTGAGCCGGAGAAAGCACATTTGGACCGGCTCTCCGAGGAAATGCCAGGTGTCGGCGGCAATGTGGTTCTGAGGGTTCAGCATTAAAGCAGCAGAATCTACGATTGTCGTGGAGCTAAGAATAGGTCCTGAACGTCAGGGTCTCAGCAGGCCCTGAGCTGCCACAAAGCACAGGGGGCTTTCCCCTAGGCCAGTTCCAAGGCCAGCAGTGAGGTGTGCTCACCTAAGTCGCTTTCAAGTCGCTTTTGTAGATGCTATGGTGGTCTACTGGGAAAACCCATGTGAACCAAGAAACTGTTACAAATAAGAACAGAACAGAGTGGAATAGTATAGAATACAACAGAATAGAAAAATTCTTCATGTATTCCTTGATAGAATACAATCATATATTATTTTTGTTCCCAGAAAAAAAATTGCATATCATTGCATTTAATATTAATAATATGTAAAAATCAATAGCTTTCCTGTATAGGAAGAACACCCAGTTAGGAAATATAACGGAAAGGGAACAAAATCCCATTTCCGGTAGCAGTCTGCAAAATGAAACACATTCCTATGAATGATCTGAACCAGAAATATGTAAGAAATACATGAAGAAAACAGGAACAAAACAGGAAAATTGAATAAAGAGAAAAGTATACCGTATGCTTGGATGGGATGCTTAGATTCTATAAAATTCTCCCTAAATCAATCTTAAAAATTAACTTCATTACACAACATATACAGGCAGGATGTTTTTAGACCTGTGGAAGCTGATTCTAAACTCTGTATGAAGATAAAGGCACAAAAGTATAACTTGGACGTTTTTAGGGTAGAAAAGAGTAAAGGAAAGAATACCAGCCTTACCAGACATTATATGTAAATAAAATTGTTGGTCCTGGTGCATGAACAGATAGGCCAATAGAACAGACTTGGATGAATAAATCCTATCACATAACAGCATGTACTATATGATAAGGTGTCATTTCTAATCAATAAGAAAAGGCTGATCATTCAATATATGATATTCAGAAAATGGGAAAAATTTTTTAAATTCTTACACAAAAATCATTTCCAGATGAGTCAAGTATCTAAACACATAAAGGAAAAATGAGACATCTTTGAAGAAATCGTGAATTGTTTTCATTACTTTAAAATGAAGGAGGACTTTCTAACCAAGACAGGAAATCAGGGATGATGAAAGGAAAGGCTGATTAAATTTGACAACATGGAAATTTAAAACTTCTGCACAGTGAAAAAAATGCCATAAATAAAATCAAACGCTAAGTTACAAACCAGGATAAAATATTTGCAACACAAATTTCAGACTCAGGTATGGGTCCAGGTTTTGCAGGACCTGGAGTTTGTTCAACTTGGGGACCCTGTTTAAGAAAAATAAAAACAAAAAACAAACCCACCAATGCAAAATGGTACAAACATGATCACATCTAAAGAATGAGAAAATAAATCACAACAAATTCCATACTTTAAAAAGCTGACAAATCCCATAAATATCACAAAATCTAGAAAAATAACATTATGTTTGTTTAATTAAGTGCCTGAGACACCTCTGTAATACTTTTTTTTTACATTTTATTAGCTGTGTGATGTTTAATGACCTCTCCATGTGACAGTGATTTTGTGGCATTATTCTCTTTTGAGTAAAAGAAAAATCCTTTCCCAGCATAATTCATCAAATTTGGGGTTTTTTAAAGGTTTTTTTTTGTAGTTTAAAAGTTTCCTTCATATGTTCCAGCAATCCCACTCCTGGGCATGTATCTGGACAAAAGTATAATGCAAAAAGATCCATGCACCCCTATGTTCACTGCAGCACTATTCACAATAGCCAAGACATGGAAGCGACCTGAATGTCCATCGACAGATGAATGGATAAAGAAGATGTGGTACATATACACAATGGAATACTACTCAGCCATAAAAAAAACGAAATAATGCCATTTGCAGCAACATGGATGGACCTAGAGATTGTCATGCTGAGTGAAGTAAGTCAGACAAAGACAAATATCATATGATAGCACTTATAGGTGGAATCTAAAATATGACACAAATGAACCTATCTACGAAACAGAAACAGACTCACGGGCATAGAGAACAGACTTGTGGTTGCCAAGGGGGAGGGGGGAAGGGGATGGATGGACTGGGAGTTTGGGGTTAGTAGAGGCAAGCTATTACATTTAGGATGGATAAACAACAAGGTCCTACCATATTGTGCAGGGAACTATATTCAATATCCTGGGATAAACCACAATGGAAAAGAGTATAAAAAAGAATGCATATATGTGTATAACTGAGTCACTTTGTTGTACAGCAGAAATTAACACAACATTGTAAATCAACTATTCTTCAATTTAAAAAAATAAAGTATCTAAATTTTTTTTTAAGTTTTCTTTAACAAATTTATTCCACATACAACTAACTTTAACAGTAGTTCCTGAACTACTATTCCAGGATGCGTCCAAAACACAGAGGAATTCTGATCAACTTGATTTGATTTGATTACCATCAAAAAAGAAAACAAAATGTACGACGGATCATATGGGTGTTGGCTGCATTACTGAGGATACTTCAGACAGGAAAACTTCCTGTTGGTCACGCGTTGGTGAGAAAGGCTTCTCTGCTTACAGCTGTACATTGAGAATTAGAAGACTTTTCCACGGACTGGCTTTCATCTCTGTACATTTCAAACCTCTTTTCTCATCCACTCCCCACTTGCTTCCAGTGTCAAATGCCTAAGATACACTCACATTATGATATGGTCTTTGGCTACACAGGGTGATGGAGGATAATTCAGTAGGGAGGGCAATAGATGTATTCCAGGAAGCCATCACAGACCATGATGGCCAGTGATAATTTATACCCAGAAATGGCAGAAACCCATTTAACACATCTCATTAAACCCAAATTAAATGTCATCTTAACTGGACTTTCTCTTAGCTAGATGTCAAAAATGCCCACAGCCCGTCTAACAAAACGAGCATGAGGGAAACGCTCAATGAAAAGATACAGTTGTCGTAAATGACTGCAGTTAAAATAACTTAGCTGAGTAAATTTTGTGAACACGTTGCTAGGATCCTTTCAGGGTCTTGTAAGGGTTTGTGCAGGTGAGGACAACTGAAGCTTAGACTTCACTGGCTTCATGTAAATCTGCCTCTTGACAAGCTAAGGACTAAATTCCTTAATATAAAAAGAGCTCTTACAAATCAATGAGACCTACGGTTCAATTGAAAACTTGGCAAAGGCTGTATATACACAGCTCAGCACCCCCCAATAAAAAAAATGATGAGGTGTTGCCACAACACAATTTCCAAAACATATTCAGTGAAGAGAGAAAAAAGCAAATAGTGTGTATGCATTCTCTAGTCTGCATAGAGTAAAGGAACATCTGTACGTGCATACACTGTTTCAGAAAGCTTACAACACACGAGTGGCTGCCTCTTGAAAGACAGACGAGGGACTAAGGGTTTGAGAGTGAAAGCTCTCCTTTACTTTGATGCAGTGTGAATTGTTTACCAAGGGCAGATACCCTTTCGTTTTTACTCCAAGTGCTATTATTTACTAAAACTCAATGAACTGTAAACCTAAAATGGGTAAATTTAGCTGTATTTAAAATTAAAACTATAGATATTTTTAAACACGATTATTAAAAAGATATGTAATAAGTATATAGTAAATTAATATATGTGTGTATATATATATATATATATATACACACACACACAGGACTAACACACACACACACACACACACACACAGGACTAACACACACACACACACGGGACATAATGAAAAAAATGCCCATTATTTAACATTCGCTTTACTGTAGCTACTGGATTGAACAGGGATAGAGGTAATGCAGGGTAGTATAAAACTCTAAAACATTTACACTAGATTTGATATGTGTTACCGTTACTCTTTGCATCAGGTTTACCCCGTAATCCTGTATAAACCTAAAGACTGAACACATCAAACTACTGCAATAGAAAGATAAGCAGAAAAGCAACTAAGACAAAAATGACCCTTGGTAATCCACCAAAACAATGCTTCCCATGTGAATAACGGAAGGTTCAAATCTATGTTAGGTTTGGACGCACCCCAGGCGTCTGGAACCCCGAACAGCCCCTCCACCCAGCCTGAGCATGTTGAAGGCCACACTCGCGTTTGCTTGGGCTTCCCGCAGACATGGCTGCCGGTCATCTCTGCAGCCTAGCAGTACTTCCTGCGCTAGCAAAACCAGTCCTTCAGGGCACAGTGGCCAGGCCATGGACCACGGGGCATCTACTCAGGCAGCTTCTGGGTGTGCTTGTGGAAATGCTTAGGAAGCTGCTGTCCAGCACACAGCAGACACCTGAGTCTCCTTCTGTTGGAGAAATGGGCTCTGAGAGAGAGAAACAGACAGACAGACAGGGAAGGGGAGAGGGATGGACAACCCCTGGCTGCAGGGAGTGTTCCACCACCCTGAAACTCTGCCTGTAGCCATTATGCCCACCACCAGCTGTTCCGAGCTGCAGAGTGAATACCCAGCTGGAGAGAATCAGTATTTCCACACCCTTAGTACATATCTAAGGATCAGCCTGGTCTCTGTTTAAATGCATCCACTCAAGGCGTTTACTCCCTCGAGGAATCCTTTCCAGCTCTCCCTGTGCACCCTGACCTGCTCCAGGCGCTCAGAATACAGCCCAGATGAGACGCAGTCCCTGCTGTCACGGTACACGTGTCCTCGGGACAGGGAGGGGGACGACGCACAGATACAGAGAGATCAGGAACCTGGAACGTGGGTTGTGATGGGGCCACAAAGACACGTGAAGCTTGGGACTTCCCTCGTGGTCCAGTGGTCAAGACTCTGCACTCCCAACGCAGGGGGCCCGGGTTCAATCCCTGGTCAGGGGAGTAGATCCCACACACCGCAACTAAAGAGCCTGCACGCCACAACTAAGACCCTGAGCAGCCAAATAAATAAATACATATTTTTAAAAACCAGACACTTGAGGCAGCTAAGGGGGTGGACAGAGGTGGGCTGGCGGGGTCAGGATGTCCACTCTGAGAAGGTGACAGCAGAGCAGAGACCTAAGGCGAGGGAGGGAATAAGACGTAGATGAGGGGCATCTCCAGGTGGGCACAGCCGGGGGAAGATGAGAACACGCCTGGACTGGCGTAGGTGTGGGGCTGGGGAGCGCACAGGGCCCAGGGCTGTTGCAGGGGGCACAGGACGGAGGCTGGAGGTGGGGGGAGAGCTTTACCGTGTGCACTTCATTAGACGTGGCAAGAACTCTTACTTCTCTGAGTGAGATGCCAGCCACTGGAGGTTCTGAACACAGGCGCACAACCTCATGTCCTCTGTTTTCAGAAGGTCGCCCCAATAGTCCCCGGGTGGGAGGGCCATGCCTGGGGGCCAGAAAGTCACACATCCCCTTCTCCTCCACTGACTCCAAGGTTACAGAGTTTAATAAGGGCCAAGAAAGAAGCCGGTGTAGAGAGAAGGAAACTTGGAAAGAAGCAGCAAGATTGCTGGGGCTCCCATGTCAGAAGCAACAGCGGGGGGACTTCCCTGGTGGCACAGCGGTTAGGAATCCGCCTGCCAATGCAGGGGACACAGGTTCGAGCCCTGGTCCGGGAAGATCCCACATGCCACGGAGCAACTAAGGCCGTGCACCACAACTACTGAGCCTGCGCTCTAGAGCCCACGAACCAGAACTACTGAGCCCCCAAGCCACAACTACTGAGCCCGCAAGCCACAACTACTGAAGACCGTGCGCCTAGAGCCTGTGCTCTGCAACAAGAGAAGCCCCCGCTGGCCACAACTAAAGAAAGCCCACACGCAGCAACGAACACAGCCAAAAAAAAAGAAGTGACGGGCGGGAGGGAGGTGGTGGGTTCGGGGAGGCTGGCGTTTTCCCAGCATCACTGTCCAACCCCAGCAGAGGAGCCAAAGGACCTGCCGAGAACCTGCTGACCTGGCCCTTCCCCGGCTCAGCCCCTGTTCTCACATCCGCTAAGACAGAATGCTCAGACCCAAAGATCCCAGCCGCGGTTTCTCCCGTTTCACCTTACTCCTGCTCTGAGCACGTGTTTCTCTGGAGTCCCAGTGGAGAGTGGTTTCCAGCAGCTTGGAATTGCTCCAAAGGCTTACAGAGAGCGTTGCTTGACACCCCACAACACAAGGCACTGATGGCCCCTGAAGGGGCCTGGATGGGGGACGTTTCAGGCTGTCTTAGGCAGCCATGATTTGTTTCACCTCCTCTTTGCTGGCTCCCGTGAAAAAATATTTAAGAATATCCCATGCAAGAGCAGAGGCAAGGAGTGGAGGGTGAGTTTGCGCCTGTGCTTTTAGTTGGTTGGGAAACTCCTATCAGGAATTTCAAAACTGTGTATCTTGCCGAGCACAGAGATGGTCCAGAAAATCAGGGAATCCAACAGGCTAAGATAAAACGTGCTGATCTTCCTTAGATGTTGGGAAGCAGCCGCATAGCACAGGGAGATCAGCTCGGTGCTCTGTGACCACCTAGAGGGGTGGGATAGGGAGGGTGGGAGGGAGGGAGACGCAAGAGGGAAGAGATATGCGAACATATGTATATGTATAGCTGATTCACTTTGTTATAAAGCAGAAACTAACACACCGTTGCAAAGCAATTATACCCCAATAAAGATGTAAAAAAAAACAAAAAAAAAGTCAGGGTTTGCAGAGTCAGAGGCCTACAGGCAGCAAACGGACTGAGGGTGAGAAACAGGTTCCCAGTACAGATCCGTCTCGTCCGGCTTTCTGATTTTATTTTATTGGAGTAGAGCTGATTTACAGTGCTGTGTTGGTTTCTGCTGTATAGCAAAGTGACTCAGTTATTCATATATATTCCGTTTCATACTCTTTTCCATTCTCATTTATCCCAGGATATTGAATACTGTTCCCTGTGCTCTACAGTAGGACCTTGTTGTTGATCCATCCTATATATACTAGTTTGCATCTGCTAATCCCAAACTCCCAGACCTTCCCTCCCCTCCCCTCTCTCCCCCTTGGCAACCACAAGTCTGTTCTCTATGTCCGTGAGTCTGTTTCTGTTTCATAGACAGGTTCATGTGTGTTGCATTTTAGATTCCACATAGAAGTGATATCATATATTTGTCTTTGACTTACTTTGCTTAGTATAATAACTTCTAGGTGCATGCATGTTGCTGCAAATGGCATTATTTCATTCTTTTTATGGCTGAGTAATATTCCATTTATATATATGTACCACATCTTCTTTACCCATTCCTCAGTTGATGGACATTTAGGCTCCTACTTTTAGCAGAGACATGGGTATTTAAAATATGTCACTTTCATTTTATTCTACTATAATAAAAATGATAAAAATTCTACTATAATATAAACAATAAGAACGAGGCATAGCGTTAACAGTTAGGTATAAGTTAATAGAAGGAAAGTAGCGTCCATTGCCAGATAGAGTACGCTGAGGGCATTCGTTTGCTAGGGCTGCCGTAACGGAGTACCCCAGACTGGTAGCTTAAACAACAGAAATGTATTTGTTCACCATTCTGGAAGCTGGAAGTCCTAGACGAGGGTGTCAGCAAGGCGAGGCCTCTCTCCTTGACCTGTCGGCGGCTGTCTTCCCCGTGTTCCTCCCGTGTCTTCCCTCTGTGCGTGTCTGTGTTCTAATCTCTTCTTGTAAGGACACCAGCCAGACTGGATCACGATTCGGAGGTACTGAGGGTTAGGACTTCAACCTCTGACTTTAGGGGGACACGATCCAAACCATAACAGTGAGAGGCCATGAGCTCAGCATCATTAGGAGTCACTGCCACGCCCAGGATGGCCTCGCCAGGCCCCTAGGACACAGCTGCTGCCCAGAGGTCGGGGCCACGAAAGGAGATAGCGTCTGGTGGGAGCTGAAGCCACAGACACACGGCCACGGCTACACGTGGGTCTCAAAGCAGGGCAGTGGGAGAAACCACCGGCTTCTCTCTGCTTCTGCTCCCCCGTCTCTGGCCCATGCCGCCCCCCCTTGGCTGAGCCCCCCTGGAGCCACTTAGCAAGGACACCTGGGCGTGGAGGATGGGCTGAGGGCAACCAGGCGGGGGTCAGTGTACGGGGGTGTTCCAGGGTCACCCTGTGGGAACCTGATCTTCTGATTCTGCAGGACACACCGGGTATCTGCATTTCCATCTGCTGTCTTCCTATTATTTTAAACTCCGTGTAGGTCTCCGGTGGGCAGTTTCATTTAAAGTGACAGAGAAGACTGATACAGGGTTATTCAGACCTGAGTCACTCTGTTACTCTCCTGGCCTGGCAGCACCACGGTGGGACAATGACTAGGGACCCCGGCGAGCCACAGGCGCTCACAGCCCCACTGGGGTCCTGGGTAAAGGGGGAATAGGAGGACGCATCGGAGAACTCAAGGGCGAGTGTGCACTCGAGCTGAATTCCCAAAGTTCCTAAAACGGGATTTTGAGCAAATAGCAACAAGGATTCTGATCTCACAAGGCCACGTCCCCGGCCCACGATGGGTCAAGATGACACGACACATGACAACCGTCAAACTTGCACAACCTGAGGCGGACGAGATGCGGTTTGGGTCCTGCCCACGGGGAGGGTACCGGCCAAGCTCTCAGTGGAGAAATAATGTCAGATCCCCTAACCCCCATCACGGTCTCTGTGATCGCACCGACGTCTCCGTTATTTGTGTTCGGTCCCTAAACTTTTTTTGTAAGATTTATGTTTTCATGTAGACCATTTTTTTTAGAGCCTTTATTGAATTTGGTACAATGCTGCCTCTGTTTTTATGTTTGGGTTTCTTGGCCACGAGGCATGTGGGAGCCTAGCTCCCCGACTAGGGATCGCACCTGCACCCGCTGCGTTGGAAGGCAAAGCCTTAACCCCTGGACCGCCAGGGAAGGGCGCATAAACATTTTTCACTGAATCTGATGGCACGATTTTTTAAACCGTATGCAGATCTAGATTTCTGACTTCTGTTGAAAAACTAGGTTGACGGACAGGGACCCTGATGCCCTGAGGTCGAGCTGACAGTGTGAGCAGCGTGTGCTCACCCTTCTCAGGCCACCAGCTTTCCTGTTCGCCTCAATCCCACCTGCCTGGCCCCTGGGAGCATGTGAGTTTCTCAGCTCTGAGTCACGTGACCTAAGGCCATCGACCCCCTGCCAAACTTACGGGCACATCACATAGATACAGCATATTATACAACAGAGGAAGAAGGAAAACAGATGTGTCCCCGTGGGGAGGGAGACAAACCAAGGGACCCCTTTCCTCAGAGAAGACCTCATGGCAGTAGAGAGACACCCGGCCCCCCCGAACTTGACCTCCATCTGACCCCACCCTGTCTCTAACACTTGACTCCAGTTTGACCTTTCCTCCTAAGAAGATCCTCTTCCCTTTCTGGGTGCTCTCAGCTGTCTGGTGAAAGGAACATTCTCTTGGGATGAGAGAATCTGGAGCTGGGTTTTTTAATGGAATTAACTCAGCCTTTTCTGGAAACTCCAAAAACTCAGAGATCAACGCCACAGGATGAAGCATCCGTTTTAACTTCTAAAACAAAGTTTCGATCCCCTTTGGAAAGGAAAAAAAATCAAAGTACAGAGAGGCGGTTGAAGATGTCAATCTTTACTTCTCCCTCACCATGACCCTCCCTGTTAGATTAAAAGGGAGTTGACACCCCTGCTTTCTCCACTGGGGACCCACTCTTAGTAGAACCAGTCCGAAGGGTATTACCATTGGGGGACAGTAATCTCAGACTGGTCCCACATAGGAACCTTCCACAAACCTCCCTCCTTGAGAAATAAACCAACAGACTGTCCCCAGCCAACACTCAAGCCTACTTTCCCAAGACATCGCTTACAACCATCCCCCGCAAGTAGCTTTGGCACTAGAAACCTGGGGCTCTTGAACATCCCAGAATCAGCTACCAGTACACTACTGTCATCCAGAACTGGCCTGCCTGTTTCAGGCCAGATACCCAACCTGCAGAACGAAACAGGGCTAAACAAATCAAGTTGATAACTACATCCTTCCAAAGCTACCACATCCCTTGGAGTGAGCCTTTACCATGACGGAGGTTCTGTCCCTGGAATGTGGCTAACTGGGGCACTAAACATAAACACCCTGATTCGGTTAATTTTCCCCCTGCGATTTCGCATTCTATGCCTACAAGAGATAGGAATTCTAGGAAGCGATTCCCTAATTCTCAACACTTCACAAAGGGGAGGAAAAGAAACATGATTTCAGGGTCACGTGAACCCATCCATGTGGGAAGTGGTAATTGGGAGAGTTCAAGCCCCACCAAAAATAATTTCCGTTAACTTCAAAGTGGGCAAAGCAAACAAATCATGGTTCCTGGCTGGGGTCCTTCTTGACAGTTTCTAGGGGAAAACTTCTTGACAGAACTAAAGGGGAAGGACTTCTCTGGTGGTGCAGTGGCTAAGACTACAAGCTCCCAATTCAGGGGGCCCGGGTTCAATCCCTGGTCAGGGAACTAGATCCCACATGCATGCCGCAACTAAGGAGCCCGCCTCCCACAACTAAGACAAATAAATAATAAATAAATAAATATTTTTTTAAAAAAACAAACTAAAGGGAACTTGGCCTTTCAAACCTCAGTTGATGTCACAGCAACTTTGAGATTGTACATCAGCTGCTACATAGTTCGATTCATCCTTTGAAAATCTATGCACTAAAAATTAAGACCCTGAAGCTTCGAGGTCAGACCCTATAAAGTAAGAATATCACCCATAAGGGAAAATTCCTGGGTTTTAGGGGTAGATCACCGACAGTGGTACAAGGTACAGGTCAACAAGCTGTGGCCCATGGGCTAAATCTGGCCCACCACTCGTTTTTGTAAATAAAGCTTTATTGGAACACTGTCCTACTCATTTGTTTTCATTTGTCTATGGCTTCTTCCACGCTATAAATCACAAAGATGAGGAACTGCAATAGAGACTATACAGCCAGCAGATCCTAAAATATTTACTGTCTGACCCTTTACAGAAAAAGTCTGCACTCCCTGGTCAAACGTTTTCAAACTTTTTGATCAGATATCCCTACTGATAAAAAGTATGGACCATGCAGCCCTATTATACAGCTAAATTACGGGATATTTATATAGCTTCAAATATCCTCCCACAAAGGACAGGCCAAAATCACGTGTGTCCTGGGATAACGCCCTAAGAGATCACCTCAGCATCACTTGGGAAGCAATCACACCAAAAATGCAAAAGTAAATCGGATCGTGAGGAAACTCAGCAAACCCGAATCAAGGGAGAGTCTTCAGAATGATGGGCCTATCTGTCCTCTTTACATGTGTCAAGGTCACACAAGGCTGGGAGGGGCTGGGGACTGTTCCAGATTAAAGGAAACTGAAAAGACATAATGACAACATGCAGTGTGTCCTGGACTGGACACGGGGCCAGGAAAGAAAGTGGCTGTTTAGGGCATTACGGGGGCAACTGATCAAATCTGCATAGGGGCTGTGGGTTAGACACTACTAATGCATCAGTGTTAAACCTGCAGATCATTGAACTGTGGTCATGTAAGAGGATGTCCTTGTTCTTAGAAAAAGCACACTGAAATACTCTAGGATCAAGGGACAATATATCTGCAATTGACTGTCAGATAGATGGTTTTGAGGGAAAATCTCTCTCCCTCTCCCACTGTGTGTGTGCGTGTGTGTGTGTGTGTGTCTATAAACAGATGATTGGTAGATAGATGATAGATAGATAGATGACAGAGAGATAGATAAAATGATAAAGAAATGGGGGTAAAATATAAACAATTGATGAATCTGAGTAAAAGATATAAAAGCATTCTTTATGCTATTCTAGCTGCTTTTCTGTAAGTGTTAATTACATCAAAATAAGACTTTTTAAAATGCAGGACAAAAATCCCCAAAAGCACCCCGAAGGACAGAGCTCTTGTCTTTGACTCATTCCTGGCAGCTCATGCCCTCTGCGTTCATTTATTTTCAGGCCAAGAGCACAAAGTGGATTTACCCTGCAGCCCCCAGGTTGGTCCCTCGGGCTCCCCCTCTTCATCCCCCAGGTACTGATTTCTGGGTGCCTGCCCAGCCTCGCTTCCCTGGGTACCTGCTGCAGGGGCTGGGTTGCTCCGTGGAACTTATGACCTTTGGATCCAGTGGAAAGCAGCCTTTAGAGTGTGTTGTCCTTTTCCCAGATGAGACACAGCATGGGTAGTTCTCTTAAAACAAAAAAAGAAAGATGCTGAAAGTTGTACAAATTTTGCTTTGGCTGGTGTGGCCTATACTGCTGCTAATCCTTTCTAATGTCCTTCATCCCTTTTTCCTATACTAACAAGATACCGATTTATTTAGGTGGCAATGTACTCAGGTTCTGCAGAAGTAACCTTGTTATGCTGTTCTGGCCAAGGAGCTGTGCTGATTGGGGGTCAGGAAGGAAGAGTCTGGAAAAAACGTTTGCCTTCCTCATAAAGAGGAGTAGATGAGGTTAGTGTTATCCCCCATTCTATTTCCTGTCCCGATTAGAGATGTGATGGCTGGAGCTGTGGCAGCGGTCTTGCAATCATGAGGGAAAGGCCAGGGGGCTCATAATGACAGCCTTGCCATCCTTGAGCCATTGAATCATGGCCAGCAGCTGCCTACTTCTCATGTGAGAAAAAGTAAAGTCTTATTTGTTTAAGACACTGTTAGGTGTGTATTCTATTGCTTTTGTCAAACCCATTTTTAACTGATATCACAATAAATCTTTCCCTTCTTTATCAGGCTCCAGAGAAGAGTTGTGAGAAAATATACTGCACGATATTCTCTTGGGGTCCCTTCCTGTTCTCCCTCCCACAAGAAGAGAATTTTCAGTTAAACTGTGGACTTAATTCTTCAGTCCTGATTCAGGCAAAAGTCCCACGGGGAGGGTTCTCTGCATAAAGCTGAAGACTCCTATTTTCCTTCCCCAAGCCGAACATTTTCCACTTCTGTTTAATTATTAATATGCTGCAGATATATTTAAGATGCGACCCCAGCATAAAGTGTATTTAAAACTCCAGCAGGATTTCCATTACGCTGGTAAATAAAGAATGAGTCACTCCAGCCTGCCCTCCCCTCGTTGCTCAGCTGCTCCCACACGCTTCTCGTTTTGCTGGCAGCTCTTCCGCCTGGTCTGTTTGTCCAGCCAGTTGATAGGACGATCACAAGGGTCACGCTCGGAGGAGTTGGGAGCCCAGGACTCCACGGGGAAGATGGCAAATGTGAACGCCAGCCAAGAGGCTGTGCGTGAGGTCCGCGTATCAGGACAGATCTAAAGAGGGAGACTAGTTCCAGAAACAGATTCTCTCCAGCCTGACTCAGGATGGGGCACAGAAAAGGGTCCAGCCTCTGCCTCCTGCCCACCCTAGACCTCGTGCACGATCCAGAAACACTAGCAACCGGAACGCGTGACCGGGACAGGAGAAACCAACAGATTCTTGGGAGCGGAAACAGCAAAGTGAGACTTGGGCACCAGCGGAAGCTCCAGGATGAAACATCAGTGTCAACGTGGCTCAGTCAACAGTTTATTTCCCGCAGGTCAAAAATTCTACAGCTGCAAAGTATTCATCTGGGTTGAGATACTATGATTCCACTACAGTACAACACAAATGAACCTATCTACAAAACAGAAACAGACTCACAGACATAGAGAATGGACTTGTGGTTGCCGGGGGGGAGGGGGGTTGGGGGAGGAACAGACTGGGAGTTTGGGATGAGCAGGTGCAAACTAGTATATACAGGATGGATAAACAACAAGGCCCTACTGTAGAGCACAGGGAACTGTATCTAAACTCCTGGGATAAACCATAACAAAAGAACATAAAACAAGATTGTACGTATGTGTATAACTGAGTCATTTTGCTGTACGACAGAAACTAACACAACATTGTAAATCAACTATATTTCAATAAAAATTACAAAAACCAAAAAAAAAAAAAAAGGATACTATGATTCCAAAATCCCCAAACAACTGGACATTTTTCTGGATAGAGTACAGGGGACGGGAGAGCTCAGCAGCTTTGCAGTACTTTTATAAAAGATTGCACAGAGCTGGCCATGGAGGAATGGGCAACAGAAGAGGTAACTTCTGGTAAAAGCAGAAAAAGAACCTGGTGTATCAGGTGGAGAAGGTAGCATGGTACAGAGATTCCTGTGGCACCAGGGAATGGGCAACACTGACAGAGGTCTGGGGGTAGATGGGGGATTAAGGGAACAGGTCTCACCAAAAGAGATTTGGGGACACCAGGGGACAGGCATCACTTAGAGAGACCCTGGGGACACCAATTTATCAGATTCTGGGGATACGAGGGGGACAGGCATAACGGACAGCACTCCTGGAAGCATCAGGAGGTATAACTGTATCAGATGTATGAAAGGTGTTTGCACAGTTGACCTTCCCCTTGTTCAGCCTCTGCTCCATCATAAGATGGCCACGCCCTTGGCAGTAGCTTTGCCTGCAGCCCGATCCCCAGAGTGAGACATTTACAGGAGACCCCGCTGAACCCCGAGCCTGAAGCAGAGCCATCCATGCATGCCTGGCCCACTCTGCTGGGCTTCACTTGACCTGCACACCCTGATATGAGAAGTCAAGTGCTGTCTTCTCTGACTCGGAGACCTGGGAGTGTTTGTTACGCAGCAGTCGCTGATGACTAGCTTCCCCTGCTGAAGATGGGCTACCCACGTCATGGAGGGGAGCAGAGAAGTCTGTGATCTGTGCTCAGGAACAACAGTCAATCTGTACAGCCCATTAATCCCATCTGCCTTTGGACAGAAAGAAAATCATTATATGGTAACGCAAGAGATTTTACGCTTCACATGGGAGGTTACCCCAGGGTGTCCCATTATAATTTCACAGACCGAATATCCATGTGTACCACCAACATGTGTCTACAAATGTGAGTTAACATAATAATGAGCTGTTTGCTGGTTTATCACAACATGCATGACAGACTCCTCAGCCACCCCGCCCCAGCCTGCCTTGGTTGTTTCTCAGGGCGCCTGGGGGTCTCAGTCCCACACGTGGTCCTGGTTAGTCCTTGTTTTACAAAATCAAATAGACAACCTCCAAAACACACACACAGACATGTATGTCTTATTTCCTTTATTTGATGTCAGGGACTCAAGAATTTATTCTGTTTTTCAACTGTATCGTATATGCCACTCCATTGTACAAGCATCTTTCACTTCATGTCTCAACAATCCTGAAAAAAATCAGAAGCCCGGTGGGAAATTGCTTTCCAGGATCCTATTTTCTACTATTTCAAATTGAAAAAGTTATTACACGTTACACATCAACCCAAATGCCCCAACCAATTTCCTAAATGTAACTTTAAAAAAGCAGTAAAACTCCTATCTATACATAACAAACTGTCCTGGGAGCAGGTAAAAATCTTACAACATCAATTCCTGACTATCAGACAATTCACGGTCCCTCTGGGATATGTGAGCTGCACGGCCCTTTAGCCTTTCCAAATATCTACACTTGATTTTGAAGTTCTACCACTTGTATTTCGAGTATACGTTGAAACTTTGTCCTCTTATCATTTTGTTTAAAATGTCATCTTGAATCGTGGGATCCAAAATTTGTATTTCTCTTTAAATACATATCTGAGAAGTGATATATTTATATCATATACCTTATTATGTTCTACATTATATATGTAATATATACATATATATGATGAAATTTGGCATTAAAAACCAACAAGTGTACTTCCGGGAACGTATTTACGGGTGAGACACTGGGTGGGGTATGATTGAAATTTCAGTGCTGGGATTCCAGATTCTCCCAGTGCTGTTTGAATCTCACATCCTCCACTACGAAGCTCTGTGTCCTTAAATATGCTGTGTAAACTCCGTTTTTTCTTGCATGAAACAGAAATACTATGCTGTATACCTGAAAGTAACGTAATATTGTAAATCAACTGTACATCCATTTAAAAAGCAGAAACAACATTACCTAACATGTAGCATTGTAAGAATTAAATGAAATTAATGCATATTTTTCACAATAACTGGCCCCCGTTCTTATGAGAGGAATGTACATGTACATCCCCTCTATTGACCCAAGAGGACCATGTTCTTGCTTTGGCCAATGCACTGGGAGCAGTTTGTGTGTGTGTCACTTCCAGGTAAAATGCTTTAAGCATCACCTCTGGTTTGCTATTTTCTCTGTTTCTCTGTTCCTCCATAATCATGGGAACATGCATTGAAATGGATCTCCCTTCTGCCCAGGTCCCTCAGAACTACAATGAGCAGAGCCCCCTGGTGACTTGTAACAGGCAAAAGCATGATTCAAGAATAAACATATTTTTAAACCGCTGAGATTTGTAATTCGTCTGTTACAGCAGCATAAGCTAACCCATCCTGACTGATTCTACATGGCTCATATGAAGTGTGTGATAAATCTAGCTTTGGGTAGCTTTGGAAAAGTTGTTTCATCTCTTTTTTTAATTTAATTTTTCTTTTATAGTGGAGTATAGTTGATTTACAATGTTGTCTTAGTTTCTGCTGTACGGCAAAGTGATTCAGTTATACATATACACATAGCCATTCTTTTTCAGATTCTTTTTCCATGTAGGTTATTACAGAGTATTGAGCAGAGTTCCCTGTGCTATACAGTAGGTCCTTGTTGGTTATCTATTTCATTTAAGTAGTGTGTATATGTTAATCCCAATCTCCTAATTTATCCCTCCCCCCCTCCCCACCTTTCCCCTTTGGTAACCATAAATTTGTTTTCTATGTCTGTGAGTCTATTTTTGTTTTGTAAGTAAGTTCATTTGTATCCTTGTTTTAGATGCCACATGGCCTGATGAAAGGCTGTACCTATTGGGGGCCTAGAGCCTGGAGGCGCCTGGCTCATGCCTCTCCTTCCTGCGGGAGTGACCGTCCTGCCCACCTTCTGATCCCACCCAGGCCTAGCTCGGAGTTATTCCTTCCGTAAAACTGGCCAATGGCCTCCAGCCGTGATGACTTCCTGCCTGTCTTTTGAAATCCCACAGAAATGTTTTTAAGTTAAAGTGTAGCTGATTTACAATGTTGTGCTAATCTCTGCTGTACAGCAAAGTGACTCAGTTATACACATACGGACATTCTTGTTTTATATTCTTTTCCATTATGGCTTATCCCAGGAGACTGGATATAGTCTCCTGTGCTATATATATACAGTAGGACCTTGTTGTTTATCCGTTCTACATGTAATAGTTTGCATCTGCTAATCCCAAACTCCCAATCCTTTCCTCCCCTACCCGCCTCCCTTGGCAACCACACGTCTGTTCTCTATGTCTGTGAGTCTGTTTCTGTTTCACAGATAGGTTCATTCATGTCATATTTTAGATTCCACCTATAAGCGATATCATCTGGTATTTGTCTTTCTCTGTCTGACTTACTTCACTTAGTGTGATAACCTCTAGGTCCATCCATGTTGCTGCAAATGGCATTATTTCATTCTTCTTTATGGCTGGGTAATATTCCACTGTATATATGGACCACATCTTCATCCATTCATCTGTTGATGGACATTTAGGTTGCTTCCATGTCTTGGCTATTGTAAATAGTGCTGCAATGAATTCTGGGTGCATCTCTCTTTTCGAATTATGGTTTTCTCTGGATATATGCCCAGTAGTGGGATTGCTGGATCACATGATAGCTCTATTTGTAGTTTTTTAAGAAACCTCCATACTGTTCTCCATAGTGGTTGCACCAATTTACATTCCCACTGACAGTGCAGGAGATGTTTCGTCTCCTGAAGCTGCAGTCTCCTCGCCTGTGACACAGGAGTGATAGCATCCCATCTGCCTGCTAGTACTGCAGTGGGACACAAATGCACAGTAACACGGAAAGCCCACAGCACAGTCAGGGGCTACTAGCATCGTAGTCACTATTACCATCATCTTTACCATTTCAAAGGTATTCAGTGAACACTTTTAGAATTTAGCTGAAACAGATTTACCTACTCTCGTTAATGGGGAACAAAATCTATCGTATTTCCTCTGAGAGGCCCAACCCACCAATCTCTGGGCTGTGTGTCCCAGCCCACAGCATCTTCAACTGACTATACCGTGTAGATGATACCTGTCCTGTCGTTGCTACTATCATGACTACTATTACTCTTCACGTCTCCTCTACAGGTCGGGATCCGGGCCAATAAGATCTGATTTTATCCTCCTGCTTCATCTTCCTTCTCCTCGGAAAATAAAGCCGTGCAAAATTCTTAGCGAAACTTTCCACTGCTTCTCTCTCCACCAATAACTTCTCTGGCTGTCTTGCAGATCCTCTTCTCACTGCTTCCACATGCCTGAGACGAGCTGATTTTTTTTGAAATTGTGAGTTTATTGTGGTTCTCAATGCCTTTTTATTTTCTAATTTTGAAATAGAGAGACAAGTCAGTTTGCTTTTTTTTTAAAGTACAACATTGGCTCATAAGTGATGCCTGTTCATGAACAAATCACATGTAACACTAATAGCATAAGCTGTAAAGTTTGAAAAGGCCTTCTGAGGGGTTGAAGGCTGAATTTTTCTTTTTTTAACTTTTATTTTATATTGCAGTACACTTAATTGTTGTGTTAGTTTCAGCGGTACAGCAAAGCGATTCACGTGTCTATTCTTTTTCAAATCCTTACCCATTTAGGTTGTTACAGAATATTGAGCAGAGCTCCCTGTGCTACACAGCAGGTCCTTGTTGGTTACCTATTTTGAATATAGCAGTGTGTCCATGTCGATCCCAGCCGATTTTTAAGGGCAGGTGTTTATGAAGCCTTAGGGGCACTTGGATGCACTGGATGGTAGTAATTCGTCCTTGTGTAGCTGGGAATTTCCCCCATTCCAGCCACAGGGAGCTGAGCCAACACAAATGCCAAAACTGAGGACGGGCGAGATGAACCTGAGGTCTCTGAGGACATGGGACTCACCTGGGCCGGGCTGGCCACAGCTTGAGGCACTTGCTGCCCTCTGGCGCCACCTACTGGTTCTCTTCCCCCTCCATCCCAGAGCTTCCTCACGCTCAAAAATCAGAAACAAGTGACGATTTTGAGCTGGTCGCATTCTCTTTTATCAATGTAACAGTTGTGGGAGTGGAGAGATGGCGTTCTGATTCCTAAAGTGGTACATTCATGCTCGCCCTTTGTAGAAAATACAAAAACAGCCCAAAGATAAATCCCAGCTATAAGCAAGGCCCTCCCACCCATAAAGCGCCACTTTGAAATAACCACTGTACTTACTTTTGGTACCAACCTTTCCAGTTTATCTTATGACATTGTTTTCTTATGTGTATTATGCGCATATTATATTTATTATAGGTATTTTCTCTATACATATAACATTAGGGGAAGATTAGTGTTACTTTATTTTGTTTTTCCTAGATTTTGTTTGGTTCTACTTAATACACACTTTCCCACAAAATAACTTTTTCTTTTAAGTCGAGGTGTCTGAACATTGTCATCATAGAAACATTCTGTAACTGTGTAATATCCGCCTCCCATGGTTTGATATTTCACTTGATTCTGCATGATATCCTTGGATACAAACTTGCTTGCTAGGAATTTCATGGTTTCATGATTTCATAGCAATTTATTCCTAGGAACCAAATATCCGAATCCACCGACTGTAGGTTTTTATATGGCTCTGGCTTCTCACTGCCTAACTGCCACCTAGGATGTACCAATTTGCATCCCCACAAGCAGCGCCTCTTTCCCTGCATCCTCACCAACATTTGGTGTTATCATTTGTTAAAAATCATAGCCCACCTGGTATGTTTAAAAATGGCATCTCTTTGCTTTAATTTGCTTGGGGGGCAGTGCAGTCCAGCCGCAGACCAGCTGTGTGACCTTGGGCCAGTCACCTAACCTCTCTGTGCCTCCGTTTCCTCGACTGTACAGTGGGAATAAAGGGAGTAGTGATGCCTCCTAGGCTTGTGTGAGTCTGGAATGAGCCAATATGTGGACAGCCCCGAGGACAGCCGCTCACACATAGGGCAGTGTAAGCGTCGCTCTCACTGTTCCCCTCGGTTAACTAGAGAAGGGCTGCATTTCTCAGTAATCTGTTCGGTTGGGTGGGTGTCATTACCCCAAGCTCATAGCAGCTCCCTTGAAACAATATTATTTATTTGTGAGCAACACTGGTTTCTCTGACATTTACCATCAGGAAGATTTGATCTACATTTTACCCAGTGGAGTAGAAAAGACTTTAGGATACTAACCTGAAGGGATAACTCTCAATTGTATGGCCTTTTAGAATTTGAAAAGCTGCTTCTGATTTAAAAATAATAATAACAAGATGTATTCATAGAGAGATAGTATGACGGGGAGGTGGATAAATTTGAGCTAAAGCAAATATAGCAAAATGCTAATTGTAGAATCTAGACGGTGGGCAGGCCTGTGCTCGTGGCACAACTCCTTCACGTTTTTAAGTGCTTGACAAATATCTTTTTTTTTTTTTTTTTTTTTTTTTTTTTGTGTAG
>NW_020174645.1:446775-459326 GCF_003031525.2 Neophocaena asiaeorientalis asiaeorientalis | reverse complement strand
AAAATATTTTTTTTTTTTTTTTTTTTTTTTTTTTTTTTGTGGTACGCGGGCCTCTCACTGTTGTGGCCTCTCCTGCCGCGGAGCACAGGCTCCGGGCGCACAGGCTCAGCGGCCATGGCTCACGGGCCCAGCCACTCCGCGGCATGTGGGATCTTCCCGGACCGGGGCACGAACCCGTGTCCCCTGCATCGGCAGGCGGACTCTCAACCACTGCGCCACCAGGGAAGCCCGACAAATATCTTTAAAGTCATTAATGGGGGGAGCTGCTTTTGAGACATTATTTCATTTCTTCACTCTGACCAAGCAGATTCCTTGGTCTCTTGAGCATATCTGTCTTCCCTGGCTGGGTTCTGAGCGCTGGGGTCATGGGGTCTTGCCTGTGACCCTTCCCCTTTCTAAATCTGCTTCCCCCAGCAAAAGACTAATGGTCCTGGGGGCTTCAGCCATCCCTCACCCACACACGTGTCTCCAGTACCCGCCCCTTCAGGGAGGGCCACCTGACACTGACAGCCACGCACAGCCCTCCCCTGACACACCGGAGCGGCACCTCAAGTTCAACCAGATCAAAACCAGAGGCACCATTACCATCAAGAACCTCAAGTTCTATGTATACACAGTGGAATATTACTCAGCCATAAAAAAGAATGAAATCATGCCAGTTGCAGCGACATGGATGGACCTATCGTACTAAGTGAAGTAAGTCTGACAGACAAAAACAAGTATCATATGATATCTCTTATATGTAGAATCTAAAAACTGATACAAATCAACTTTTTTACAAAACAGAATCAGAAAACAAACTTACGGTTACTAAAGGGGAAAAGAGGGGAGGGATAAATTAGGAGTTTGGAATTAGCAGATACACACTATATAAAATAGATAAGCACCAACGATTTACTGTACAGCACAGAGAACTATATTCAATATCTTGTAATAACCTATAATGGAAAAGAATCTGAAAAAATGTATACATATATGTATATATATACACACACCCATATATATAACTGTATCACTTTGCTGTACACCCGAAACTAACACAACATTGTAAATCAACTTTGGTTAAATTGAGAAAAAAGAGCCTCAAGTTTCCCCCAATCCAGCCCCACTCCAACCCTCTCTTGCAGCTCGCAGCCCAGCGCTGGCATCGTTTGTGCTACAGCACCCCGGGACCACCTTCCCCTCTGTCCACGAGAATGAAATAACCCCATCGCACGTCAGCACTGCAAGCACCGGGTCCGATCTCTCAGGACACGACACCCCTGAAGAACCAAGGTCCAACTCTTTCACCATCTGGCCGACCTCAGCTTCCCGAGGGAGAATTTTTAACAAGACAGCGGCCGGGGCAGAGTGAGTTCATATGGCACAGGTGGTTTGTATGGTTTTGAGCTTGGGGACGCCGCAGGGGCTCAGACCACCACAGGGCCTGCGGACAAGCTCACCGTTAAATCACTGGCTCCTGCTCTGGTCACCTAGGTACCCCTTCCCTCCTTGCCCCGCTCCCCGTTTCCAATAGGATTACGAGACGCCACTAAGCATTGTGGGAAACTCCCTCCAATTCCCTTCTCAGGAGGCGTTGATTATGAAAGCCCAGGCCCGGTGTTTTATTCCACCTATTGACCAGAGAGTCCCCTGCTGTCTTGGGATCCTTCACAGGCCTGAATAGGCTCTAGTTTACAAAAGCAGTCGCGGCGGGGAAGCTTTAGACGGTGCCGTCCTACAGGTAACCATTGTGTGCGGATTATTCATGTCCTGCTAACTTTGGAGGCCTGAAGTCGGAAGGGGCCCGCCTTCAGAAGCGATGATAAACAGCTCTTAAAGGGTCGCACAGGTCAGTGAGAAATGGGATTTGACTGACACCGATTCTATTGACCCAAGGATTTTAAGAACAGTTGTCAAGGAGAAAAAGAAGCCGCATTCCACAGCTGGGCAAAGAGCCTGGACTCAGGGACTGTGACAGAGCGCCCTCTGCTGCTCATTCAATGCTCTGCAGGCCGTGAAAGCAAATGCAGAGAAAAAACCCTCGAGACAGCAGAGGCCACGGGGACCAGCTAAACGGCCTCATAGTCCAAGCCCTGCGTTTCTTTAATGAGTTTTTTTAATGCGCTTTCCTTAAGCTACGGTTTACACCCCCACTGTAAAGGCAGAGTTGGATGGTCTTCAGTACATTTCTAGTTATGCAACCATCACCACAATCCGGTTCTGAAATGTTCCCATCACCCGGCAACGTTTCCATCCTCAGGAAACCAGAGCTGCTTTCTGCCTCTATCGTTGTGCCCACCCTAGGAATCGCACATAAATGAAATCCTGCAGTCAGCAGGCTTTTGGATCCGCCTCCTTCACTTCATGTAATGATTCTGAAGTTCATTTATGTCGCTGCAGGGTTCAACAGTATTCCTTCTGTAGAGCACAAGGACCTCTGCTCACTACCGTGTAATGACCTCTATGGGAAAAGAATCTGAGAAAGAGTGGATACATGTCTATGTAGAACTGATTCACCTTGCTGTACACCTGACACTAACACAGCATTGTAAATCCATTGTACTCCAATATAAAATGGAAACAAATTTTAGATAGTATTCCTTTGTATGGATTTATCACGTTTTGTGTATCCCCTCACCTGTTGGTGGACATCTGGGTTTCTGACTTTTATGAATCATGTTACTAAGAACATTTGTAGACAAGTCTTTGTGTGAACGTGTGTTTTCATTTCTCTTGGGTAAATACCCAGGAGTAAAATTGCTGGGTCACATAAGACTTTTTCAAAACCTGCCAGATTGTTTTCCAAAAGAGCTGCACCATTTTACATGCCCACCAACAAAGTAGGAGGCTTTTAGTTTCCCTGCGTCCTGGCCATCACAGCCCGGGCACGCCTGCTTCCCGCCTCTTAGGGATGGATCCTTTTCTCTGGACCTGTTCCCCATTCTGGGGGCTCAAGTCCACTTAAGAGGTTCCCCCTCTCTCTGCCCCACATTCGACCCACAGAAGGGAGGTTCTCTACAAAACAGAAATAGAATTACAGATGTAGAAAACAAACTTATGGTTACCAGGGGATAAGGGAGGGGAGAGATAAATTGGGAGATTGGGATTGACAATACACACTATTATACATAAAATAGATAACTAATAAGGACCTACTGAACTCTACTCAGTACTCTGGAATGGCCTATATGGGAAAAGAATCTAAAAAAGAGTGGATATATGTATACGTATAACTGATTCACTTCGCTGTACAACAGAGACCAACACAACGTTGTAAATCAACTATACTCCAATAAAAATTAATTTAAAAAATAAATACAAAAATAAAATCAGTTGCAAAATTTTTTTCTTTATTGAAGTATAGTTGATTTACAATGTTATGCTAATTTCTGCTATACATTACATTACACACATTATACTTTTTTAATATTATCCTGTTCCTTCTTTTTATTTGTTTTTGTTTTTCCATTTTTTTATAAATTTATTTATTTTTGGCTGCATTGGGTCTTCGTTGCTGCACGCGGGCTGTCTCTAGTTGCAGTGAGTGGGGTCTACTCTTCGTTGAGGTGCGCAGGCTTCTCATTGCGGTGGCTTCTCTTGTTGCGGAGCACGGGCTCTAGGCACGTGGGCTTCAGTAGTTGTGGCTCGTGGGCTCAGTAGTTGTGGCTCGCAGGCTCTAGAGGGCAGGATCAGTAGTTGTGGCGCACAGGCTTAGTTGGTCCGCGGCATGTGGGATCTTCCTGGGCCAGGGCTCGAACCCGTGTCCCCTGCATTGGCAGGTGGATTCTTAACCACTGTGCCACCAAGGAAGTCCCTACATTCTTTTTAATATTCTTTTCCGTTATGATTTATCCTAGGAGATTGGCTATAGTTCCCTGTGCTATATAGTAGGACCTTGTTTATCCATTCTAAATGTAGTAGTCTGCGTCTGCTAACCCCAAACTCCCAGTCTATTCCTCTCCCTTCCCCCCTCTCCCCCTTGGCAACCACAAGTCTGTTCACTATGTCTGTGAGTCTGTTTCTGTTTTGTAGATAACTTCATTTGCAGCTGCAACATTTAAATGCCCTGGTGGTGCAGTGGTTAAGACTCTGCACTCCCAGTGCAGGGGGCCCAGGTTCGATCCCTGGTCAGGGAACTAGATCCCACATGCATGCCACAACTAAGGAGCCCGCCTGCCACAACTAAGGAGCCCACGTGCTGCAACTAAGGGCCCTGCCTGCCGCAACTAAGACCCGGTACAACCCAATAATAAAAATTTTTTTAATAAAATAAAAGCAAAGAAGTCTCACGTGAAGGCCCGGATGGCCAGCTTCTCCTGAAAACCTGGACGTTGCCGGCAAGCCTGCCCCGCACTCCTGGCTGGCGGCAGTCAGCTGGCGCTGGGTGGCAGCTGCTGCTTCAGATGAGCCTTGTGTCCTGGTCCCCACAGTCCACTTCCTGCTGCCTCTGCATCCCTGAGGTCAGGGCCATTGCCATGTGCCCCGCTGGGTTTTTTTAATCATATGGTTAGAATAAAATTGGGAAACTAACCAGTCCTAGAGCGTATTTGAAGAAAAAAATGGGAGAAAATAAATTTCCCCTGTGAAAGTAAAGGCCATGTCTCTGTTTTGTCCACCTGCTCGAGGTCACTCATTTGGGTCCCCTGTGACGCCAGTGGCATCTGAGCTGGTGACTCCCGGCTCTGAGCCTTGATTATTTCATTCTTCCAACAAACAGGTACTGAGTTCAAGTCCAGTAAATGGCCCCCAAAATACACATACAATGGCTCATGAGATGCAGCCAGACTGCATCATCTGAATGGTAATTATCCATGTTGATATTAACCTCGACCAACGTTTAATCCCAGGACAGCTGCCTTCCGGTACCCAGCCCAGGAGGTTTTCTCCTGGGATATTTTCCACCACGTCACTCTAAATGTTTGCTTCAGCCAAAGGTAATTTAAAAGCCATACAGTAACTTTCAAAGTTTCATTGTTAATTACTCGTCCTTTATTCTTCAGCAAAAATACTCAATTCTGTGGACAAAAGTAGGTTTCAAAGTACTGCTGTGTGATGTAACACAACCCCGAATCAGGCCTGAGGTCTATGGTCTCAGAGACTTCGGCCAGTTCGACAGCATCCAAGAAGAATCCAGGGTGGATTTTTCCACCAAAGTGCCAAGCTTTGAAATAACTTTTGCAAAGGCTGGCACGTGATGGAATTGTTCCTAACAGGCCTTGGCGTCGACTTCCAACGATCCATTCACTTGTCGTTCACAAGGAAATGCAGTTTCCCGCTCACGGAAATGGTTCATTTGGTCATGAATGAACAGAAGCAGGAAAATTGAATCAAACTAAGATGTGTTTCACCTGCTAGAACCGTCTCTGAACATTTAACAGATGAGAGCCTGGGAGGCAAGAAGATTTGGGGTAAATGGTGTGGGTTCCACCCACCGCCCCTGAAGCTCTCCTCCCCACCCCCCGAACCCTCCAAAGGGGCAACGGTTGCCAGATACTTCAAGGGATGATTTCTCTAAGTGTGGGGTTTTTTTTCAGTCACAAAATTTTAATCAGTTGCTAATTGGCACTGTGTACTTACTTTTTAATTTTTATTGGAGTACAGCTGATTTACAATGTTGTGTCAGTTTCAGGTGTACAGCAAAGTGAATCAGTTATACATATATATGTATCCACTCTTCTTTAGATTCTTTTCCCTTATAGGTCATTACAGAGTATTGAGTAGAGTTCCCTGTGCTATACAGTAGGTCCTTATTAGTTATCTATTTATATACAGTAGTGTGTCTATGTCCATCCCAATCTCCCAGTTTATCCCGCCCCCCTTCTTCCTTGGTAACCAGTTTATTTTCTACATCTGTGACTCTATTTCTGTTTTGTAAATAGGTTCATTCGTACCGTTTTTTTAGGTTCCACATATGAGCGATTATCATATGATACTTGTCTTTGTCTAAGTGTTTTTAAGGCCACATGAGCTGTGGTTGTGTGACACCCCTGGAAAGAAGCTCTTCTTACTCCCCAGGACAGTGGGATGGGCCCGCTCCTGGGGCACTGTTTTGAAATCCTGGAACAGGCCTTCCACGGGAATGCTCTGGTCAACAAGGATGGTCTGCAGGGGTTGTCACGAAGCTTCAATACTGAGATGAGCAACAAATGTGGAGCGTGACATGTCCTGTGATGGACCCTCCTGCAGAGGGGCAGCTCCGTGTTCTCCACGGGTCCAGTTTCAGCACCCCAGAAGCCTCTCCCGACTCCTCAGACACTGGCTAACCCAGCATCCTTCTTACATATGGGGAGACCGAGGCCCAGAGAAGAAAGCAGAGTCAAGAAAAGATACCATCATCAAAGCGACGGTGATGGGATGAAACGTGTCTCAGAATCTATGAAAACCGTTCAACCGACCTCAATCAAGCTCATTGACGGAGCAGGCAGTGAAAAAAGGCAGGTGATGTCATCTGAAACTGTGCTGTTCGAGACTCGTTTCTTTGAGGGGAAGCCTGGCATCTACCTGTTCAAATGAAAATACGTCCCCAGTAGGGTTTCAGCTCCGCAACAGCCAGGCCCCATCCCAGCTTCTCCCTCAATGGAGACACCTGGTCCTTCATCCCCAGTACTTGGTTGGTCCCCTGGTTCTGCCAGCGCTTCCTTGTAAACACCCCTGTGTCTGTCCTCTCCCCCGAAGCCCACGGCTCCACCCTTGGCAAGCCCCTGCCGCAGACTTCTGGAGAACCCCAGTTGCAGTCTCTACGGTTACAATTCGTATAGAGACATCACAGGGAAAAGCCATCACTGAGAAGGTCAGTGGCATTGTCCGGAAGAGGGCAACGTGGACGCCCCAGTGGGAGCCGGGCTCCCGCCACGACCCGTCACGTGAATGTCTCAGCTCCGCCCTCTGGCTTCTGTATAAGGTGTAGGGCCAAGTGTGAAATTTAGACGGGGAGCAGGAAAAGGTGCCGTTACAGACACTAACATAGGACACCGCCCCATCTGCGTGGTCTCGTTCTCGACCCCTTTGGTGGTTGTTTCTCTTTTATGAGTCTTTTAATTCATTATTATTTTTTTACTTGAAGTATAATGATTGACAATGCTGTGTTATTACTGCTTACAGCAGCGACTCAGTGCTACACATACTTACATTCTTTTCTTTATACTCTTTTCCATGATGGTTTATCACGAGATACTGAATACAGCTCTCCGTGCCATACAGTAGGACCTTGGTGTTTGTCATGGTGTCTTTATTTGCTACTTAATGTCATGCTTCCTGGGAGATGAAGATACTCTCGAGGTGAGAACAGACCTGCCCAGATTCTGGGGGTCCCGTCCCGTGACTCGGCACGCAGTCCACCCTCCAACAGCCACTGGACCCAGCAGGGCCACTAGACCCAGTCCCCTTCCCCAGGGACCCACTGACCCAGCCAACATTGGATGGTAACCCCCCCAAAAGCTGGCAACCTCTACGCCACGATGCACTCGGTACCTGGGCTGGGGCAGGTGAGGTTTCACTGGCTGAGTCACCCGCCAGCCACTGCCAGGCCCTGCCTGAGACCCTGCAGCATGTGTGCGCCTGGCCCTGACCCCCTACGCTCAGCCCAGCCCCCGAGGAGGACGGAAGGCAGAAGGCTGCGTGTCACAGAGTGAGGGCGAACAGGGAGGGCCCAGGCGTGCAGGGTGGCGGGGGTGAGGCCCGGGCGCCCGAGAACCCATCCCAGGAGGCAGAGGGAGCAGCGCCTGAGGGCACAGCCAGCCCCCCAGGGCAAAAGCTCCATTGTCCCATCGGACCCACAGACACCCGCTCAAAAACAAAAGGATTAAGAATTATAAGATGGCAAGTGTTATGGGCCGAACTGTCCCCTCCCCCCAAGCACCCAGGACCTCAGAATCTGATCTTAGTTGGAAATAGGGTCCTTGCGGATGGAATTGTTAAGATGAGGTCATCCTGGGGTTGAGTGAGCCCCTAACCCAGCAGGATTGGTGTCTTATGAAAAAGGGGGAATTCGGACACAGACCGGAGTGCAGAAAGAAGAGTGTGAAGACACAGTGGGGCACAGGGCTGCCTGCAGGCCAAGGAGAGACGCCTGGGACGGATTCTCCGGGCGGAAGGAGCCAGCCCTGCGGCACCTGCCCTGTGAGACGATTCATTCCTGCTGGTCAAGCCGTCTGCTCTGCAGTGCTTCGTCACGGCTGCCCCGGGACACTTACAAAGAGACTGCAGTGCGCTGAACCCCCAGCACAGGCCCTCCTGAGTGTGGGGCCTCGTGTGACCACACCGGTCTCACCCAGGAGGCCGGCCTGCTGGCTTCCGAGTCCCACTAGCGGACGCCTCCTGATTTTGCCTTCTGAGCGTGCATTTCCCCTCTTCTGCTAATGGCACTCCGATTTGGGTGGGAGGCACCCCCAGCTCACCATGTGCATTCTTTGGGGGGGGTGCCCCAGCTCTGGGCACCAGGCTATCCAGGTGGCCATCACCGTCCCATCTCCCCGGCCACGCTTAGCAGACACAGGGATGGGAAAATGACCCGACCTGGACAGCGCCTGGGAGTTCTGCTTGATTCGAGGGGCAAACAATGAACTTGGAGATGGCCTGACCGAGAAAGAACTAACAGAGGGAGGCATTCTTAAGCTCTGACATGTTTCAGGATCATCTCGGGGGCTGAGTGACACGCATGGCTAAGCCGGTCCCCGAAGTCCGTGGGTCAGCAGTTCTGGGCTGGGACCAAGAATCCGCGTCTCCAGTGACCTCCCAGGCGATGCCGATGCTCCTGGCCCAGGACGCCCGCTTGGAGACCCATCAACAGAATGGAAAGCAGAGCCCAGAGTAAGGGCAGGAAGACCCGGCCGTGCCTGCAATCCATCCTCTCCCCGGGCTTTTATGAACGTAAGCTTCTCTCACACTCACGGGAGTGGGTGTTTTACCTCCTCCGTCAAGAGATTCTAACGGATGCCTTCTGAATGACCGGCCCACCCCTCCTGCCTCATTGCACGTCCTCCCCAGGATGCTGAGGAACTGCGCCGCTCCCTCCGAGCTCGCCCGTCATCCCTCCGACAGCTGTCACAGCCTCTCCTCCTGGAACCTTCTCCCCTCTCGGTCTGGCAGTCACATTCCCAGAATGTTCAAAAGCCCGGATCAAGCCATGTGACCTCAGAATTCACCAGTTCGGCTATGACTGTACCTTGATTGTCCCAGCAGAGCCGGGAAGTGCGGGGGCCTGGCTTTCTCCAACCCGAAAGGGATGTTTCTCCAAAGGTTTCCCGATTGCGGGCTGGCTCCGGGTGGCTGCTTTAGGCTGCGGGGCAGGATTGTGTTTCTGAGAAGCAGCTCGGCGTCGGGGAGGGGTGTGGTGACCGAGGGCATGGGGGCCGAAGCCGAGGGCTGTGGGCTCACATCCCACCTCTGGGACGTGACTCCCACGCTGAGCTCATAAAAGGGGATGCGGCTTCTGCCTGGTGCTGCGGACGTGCTCACTCAGATCCAGCCGCTGCCATGCTGTGCGGAAGCCCAGGACACACACAAAGGCCACGTGCGGGTGTCCGGCCACCACAGCCACCAGAGGTGAGGGGGAGGGAGCTTCCGCACTGCCCCGGGCATCGCCTGATGGCAGCTGCGGAGTGAGCAGGACGGGAACCCCGGCGGAGCCCTGTCAACCCCCAAATCGTGAGAGAGGATGAAGAGATGACTGCTGTGGTCTCAGGTGCCTGGTTTGGGGGTAAACTGTTACACAGTGATAATAACAGACACACAGGAAGGAGGGCACTAGGTGACGGCAAAGGGGGCCTGTGTGGCTTTCACTGCCCGACGTCTTAGTCCATTCAGACTTCTGTAACGAAGCACCACAGACGGGTGGCATTTCTACACGGTTTTCTCATGGTTCCGGAGGCTGGAAACCCAAGGTCAAGGTGTCTGGCGAGGACCAGCTTCCTGGTTCATAGTCTTCTCACTGTGTCCTCGCCTGGCAGGAGGGGCGAGAGGTCCCTGGGGTCTCTTTTATTTGCTTTGTTTTTTTGCGGTACGCGGGCCTCTCACTGCTGTGGCCTCTCCCGTTGCGGAGCACAGGCTCCGGACGCGCAGGCCCAGCGGCCACGGCTCACAGGCCCAGCTGCTCCGCGGCATGTGGGATCTTCCCGGACCGGGGCACGAACCCACGTCCCCTGCATCGGCAGGCGGACTCTCAACCACTGCGCCACCAGGGAAGCCCCCTGGGGTCTCTTTTAAAAAGGCACTCATCCCATTCACGAGGGCTTCCCGCTCACGACCTCATCCCTGAAGGCCCACCTCAAAACACCACCACAGTGGGATTACGCTTCAACGTGTCAATTGGAGCGGGACACAAACATTCCTTCTTTTGCAGCCAATATCCATTCTGCTTCCTTCTGGAAACAGCTTCCATCTTCCCTCTGAGAACCACCGCTGTCACCTTCCATCCATGAGCGCAGGGGGTGTCGACCCCATCCCCAGCTCCAGGGCTGAGCACATGACCCAGGCGGACAGAGCAGAGTCCCCTGGCCGCGGTGCTGTGTTCAGAGGTCTGACCGGGACTGAGTCTCAGTCCCTAGAACTCAAGGTGCAAGAGGTACCACAGTCACAGGGTGGCTCTCCCGACAGGACGCTAGCCTGGAGTCGTCGGTGCCCTTGGGAGGGGCTGCAGGAGCGAGGGGACCCAGACGGGTTGGGGGAGACGAAATCAGTGGCCAGAGTCGGGCCCTTCGGGGTCTGGCCATGTCTGAAACCAGGGCTCCCCTTCGGGCTTCTCAGTTACGTGAGCCAAAAAAATCCCCTTCTTCTGCTGACGCCGCTTTGACTCAACTATTTGGCCCGTGTAGAACTAAAAGATGCCCTGAGTGACACAGACCAAATCAGGGAGAGAGAACGTGGGCGGCCGGGCACCGTCTGGGCGACTCATCTCGCGGCATCCACACCGCATCCCGCTCGCTCTGGGTTTCCAAGACGACGAACCAGACGCCAGCTGCCCCTTCCCGTTTCTACCGTGCCCTGTCATCCTCACCACTGGCAGGCCCAATATAAATGGAAGAGTGGCTGCAAGAGGTTTTAGGGCCACCGTAACAAAACACCCCAAACGGGGCTTAAATCACCAGCGATGTCTTCTCTCACAGCTCTGGAAGCAGGAGCCCAAGGTCAAGGTGTCGGGTGTCGGGTGTCAGCAGGGCAGTCCCTCCTGGGGGCTGGGGGGTGGAAGTTCCCTCTTCTCTCCGGCCTCCCGGGCTGCGGCATCCTCAGGCCCCTCAGCTTGTAGGTGCGTCACTACGGCCTCCGCCTCCACCCTCGCCCGGCCTCCTCCCCGCCTGTCTCCTCTACGCGGGCGCATCTGCGTCCAAGTTCCCCTTTCCTTTCTCTTACAAAGACACCACTCGTTGGACCAGGGCCCACCCTACTCCAGCGTGGCCTCCTCCAAACTTAACCATCTGCAAAGACCCTATTTCCAGATAAGACCACGTTCATGGCTACCAGGGGCTAAGACATAAACTTATCTTTTTAGGGGATGCAGTGAAACGTTCCACACTGGCTGTGAAATGCCCACCAGTCCATTTCTTCAACTTCCATCCATGCTTCCAGGAACAGAATGCTGTCCTGACTTCTCCCTTCTCATGCAAGTTTAAAGCTCAGCGAGGAAGACGCTCAGCTTGGACTGTGTCCAGCTCTACGGACACTAATGGCCTCCCCATGACTTCCCGTGTGAAACGGGGCCCAGGCCTGGGGTCACCAAGGTCCCAGGGGCCCCGTCTCCCGGCCCCACCATCCTTAGCATGCAACCCCGTTTCCATGGTTACAAGAGGCTGCAGGAGGGAGTGTGGGAAGGGTGAAGGACAGAGAACAGAGCCAGGAGCTGAGCCTGCCCTCTGTGCTCTGCCCAGACCTTCCAGAAGCCCACCTGGCATCTCCTGCTCGCCTCTCGCTGGCCAGATGCGTCAGGTGGCTGACCCTGGCAGGAAGGAAGGCAGGGACGTGGCCTGCCCCCTCCAAGCAAACCAGCCCCATTAATACAAAGACGGCGAGGCTGGATTTGGGGAAGTCGACATCTTCTCAAGGGCTTTTCTGGGTCCACGGCCCTTGTCGTCCTGCCAGCCAGCAGCTGCTCCCCAACCCCCCAGAGCGCCCCAGGTCTAATCAGCTGGTCCCACCCGGAAGACAGACTGGGCAGACACAGCTCTCCTGCTTTTCTTGCTCTCTCCCTCCTCCTGTCCCCATCCGCCCACCCAACTAGTCATCCTGGCAAAAATAGAAAATGTTTAGATGGAGACGGGAAGGGAGGAAGCCTTAGGTCTGGTGGCCCAGAAACCCCAAGACCCTGGTCCCTCAGGAGATCAGGGCGCTTCTGGGGGCCAAGGAGACAGCAGGATGGGGAGAAGCCCTCTGTGTGGACAGTCGCTGTGCATTTTGTGTGTGCTTTCATTTGCTTGGCGTTTCTGCTCACACAGGATACAGTCTCCCTTTCTGGTACCCAGAGCCCTAATTTCCCACCTGCGACCTCCCCAAACCGTCTCTGGTCCATTTGAGTGGAGCTGATACCAGCCCCACCCGAAATCGTTATTTGGTGAATGAATTAACTAGTGAATGGCCCA
>NW_020174645.1:426923-446433 GCF_003031525.2 Neophocaena asiaeorientalis asiaeorientalis | reverse complement strand
GCCCACGTTAAACAGAGACACGCCCCCCCCAGCTCGCTGTGGCCAGCGCCCTGCACACGCTCAGCATCTCCCCGCCCACAGCTCATCTTCGCCGCGCTGGCAGGTGTGAAGCACGGCATCCCGGCGCCGCCTCCTGCCAGCATGGTGCCTGGTGGGAAGCAGGTGGCCACAGCGCGTCTGTCGGACTGCTACATCAAGCCAGGCGCGCCCGCCCGACTAGAGACAGACCTGGAGTCCCCAGAGGGGTCTGGGGACCGGACGGGTCATTCACCCCGTTACTCGCACTTGCCTATTCATCAGCTGAGCAGTATTTCATTCACTTCACAGCTACGGAGAACCCACCAGGCACCAGGAGGTGGAGCCGGCCCAGGGACAGAAAGGTGGCACCTGCCCCTTCCTGGGGGTCCCGGCAGCCCTTGCTGCCAGGGTGGGACTGTTCCAACGGGGCAGTCACAGCCACACGCGGCCCCTGAGCACCTGCAGGGCGGCTGGCTCAACTGGGAAGCTGGTTCTTATTTTATTTTATTTTTATTCTAATAGCCACCTGTGGCTAGCAGCTTCCCTATTCGAGCAGATGTAGGAGGAAACAGACACAAAAACTAGAAAATGCAGTAGAGAAATTTCAGTGCTATTTCATTCCTTCTGTCTGTCCGTCCATCACAGATATTCCAGTGAGCACCAGCCCTGTTAAGAAGTACCGTGAACGAAACAGAAACAGCGCCCACCCCGGTGGAGGTTACATTCCAGAGGGAAAGGGAAGACAAGAAACTCGTGAACGAATAAAACAACTTCCCACAGAGACGAGCACCGTGATGACAAACTGGGTGGAAGCGTCGGGGGCAGTGGCTGCTTTAGACAGGGCGGTGGGGAAGGCTGCCCTGAGGTGGTAACATTTAAGTGAGGCCCATGTGATGAGCAAGAAGTGACCATGCAAAGACAGAAGGGAAGAGCATTGTAGGCACAGATAACGGCAGGTGCAAAGGCCCTGAGGTCGGAGGAACAGAGGGGAGTCCTAAGTAAGGCTGATGACGGTGGGAAATGAGGTCTGTGAGGAAGGCCGAGGTCAGACCACCAAACTGACCAGTGTACAGTCACGATGCTATTTTAAGAGCAGGCAGTTCCCGTGTGGTTGACCCAACGGATTGATGGACAGCTGCCCACTGGCCCAAAGGATGTGAAGTTCGGGGCCCAAGGCTGTGAAACTTATCTCTTCAGAGTCTGCTACACAAAGCAAGAGACAGTGCGATAAACTCCTTAAAAAGTGTTTTCAATTCTGGCCAGATATCCTCTGGCCAGGAGGTTTTAAAAAAAACTCACTGCTGGTCTATCCATACAATGGAAAATTATTCAGCCACAAAAAGGGACGAGTCACGGACACATGCTACCACATGCATGGACCTTGAGAACATCATGTTTAGGGAAAGAAGCCACACACAGAAAGACACATGTTGTATGATTTGAAACATCCAGAAGAGGCAAACCCACAGAGACAGAAGGTAGATTCGTAGTTGCCAGGGGCTGGGTGGGGAGGTGACCACCAGTGGGTTTCCTTTTGGGGTGAGGGTGCTGTGTTGGAATTAGACAGAGGTGTTGTAAATTACTAAATGCCACTGAATTACAGGCTTTAAACGGCTAATAAAATTACTAAAGTGTTGAATTTATGTTTCATGAGTTTCACCTCAATAAAAATAAAGATTAAAAAAAAAGGCTGTGCAAGACAGAGAAGAACTCAAAGTAGAGTTGAAGACAGAACACTTATTGGGCGCCTACTGTTTGCACCCTTCAGGATGTTTCATACTCGCAAATTCAGTCCCCACTCTGCAAGGACGGTACTGTTATCATTAGCTCTGATTCCTGAATGGGGCGGCCTGAGGAAGGCCCACACTGCAGGACTCGGGCTGGCACGGGACAGGAGAGGAACAGGTCATCAAGCTCTGCTAACACTCTTTGCTGGAAAGTTCCATTCAAATTGATTTCCTAGCAGCTGCCTATTCTCTGCCACTGGTCTCGTGGATTCTGCCACCAGTACTGCACCTGTTTTATGACTCTGTCGCACACAGTTCAACATTATTTATGGGAAGTCCTTCCTTATTATTCTTTTTTATCAGAAATGTCCTCTTTATTCTTCCTAGATGAATTTGAGAATCAGTGGTTGACATTTTCAAAGATATTAGAGGAAACATTTTCCTCTTAAAATATGGAGTCTTTCTACCCAGAATTATGATGTTTATCCTCATTTATTTAAAAGTCCTTTTACATCCCTTGTAAGAGCTCAGTTTTCTTTAAACAAGCCACCAAACTTTTCTCCTTGCATATTAAAAAAAAACCCTTGTTATAACGTCAGAATTAAAGATACTAAATTTTTAGAAATGAACAATGATGAGAATTTAGATGAAAGAAGACAATTATATCTATGAAAATCTTGTGCCCTGTTAAATATAGATTCTTAGATTAAAAGAATAAGTAAATGAATCAGTTCTGTTTATCTTAGGGAAATGTATCATTTCTGATAGGTTTTTAAATATTCTGAAAAGGGTCCCTGACAATTCCCCTCCACCGGGGACCACTGCTCTGAGCCACCAAAACGTGGGGCTAGCTGTGGCCAGCCACTAGGGCCCTCCCCTCACTTACCCATCTCCCAGGCTCTTCCCCAAGACAGCGATGGGACCCGAACCCAAGCCTGGGGCCATCTGCCATCCCCGTCGCGGCCGACATGCAGCGTGCCCTGTAAGAAACCAAGAACACGCAGGTGAAACACACGAATCACTTTCAGGTCCTCCCAGGACCAGGAAAGGGCCCCAGAGAAGCCTCGGCCTCACTCACAGGACAGCCCTCCTCTGGACCAGGGGACGGATGCAGCACGGGAGGGGCCTGAGGGACACAGACCCTGGGCATGCTGACCACTGGCACCTCTTCTGACAAAGCGTCTTTAAACATTTGTTCTGTATTTAAGGGAAGGATGCGAGCCCATCCCCACTCCCAGCACATCCCACGCGGCAAGGTCGAGCCCTCGGCTAACGAGATCCACTTTCCTTGGCAGGGATCTGGGAGGCGGCCTTTGTTGCTTTCCCATCGCACTTCTGTGATGGCTCAAAATGTCTTTACGGGGCCAGCCCCGGCATCCAGCAGCAACCCTGGCAGGTGAGACGGCCTTCCTGAAAGGTCTGTGACCCTGACCTGCACAAGAGAATCCCCCGGGCCATCCTTCCAAAATACACACGCTCCACCCCAACCTTCTGAGTAGGAATCCTCCGGGTCAGGTACAGCATCTGTATTTGAAAAGCTGCCCCAAATGATTCCAGTGAGCCCCACTAATAAAGAACAACCCAGCCCTTCCCAGGCATCAGTGTAACTTCAGCTGCAACGAAGCACGAAGCCTTCACCTCCTCGGACCCTTGGGTTTCTCGCGCCGGACTGTCTGGGGGTCACGTGTGGAAAGAAGATGTGATTTTCCCTTAATCCGTTTATAGACCAACCGCCCCTAGGCAAGCTCCAGACCTGGGCCTCTTTGATGGAACAATGAGATAATTCTCGTCCTGCAAGGATAGGTGTGACTCACCCCGGAGGGTCATCTCCGTGATTTTTCAACAACTTTGGTTTTGCTCCATAGCTTTGATACGAAAGGAATTCCATGGGAGGAATTCACAGAACACTCAATTCCTACTACTGGAATTTTTTTCAGTATCACAGGCAAATAAGAAGTTAAAGCGAGATAAATATCTGAACTTTAAAAAATGTGGGGCCGTCATGTAAAACAGCAGAGTCTACAGTTTCGTCCTGATTAATCTGACAGAACCTTAAGTGTGAGTTTTTCATGGTGCTGATGTGTCTGGAGTGTGAATGGGGGGAGGCGGGGGGGAGCACGAAACTGCCTTCTTCCTACCAGATGAGCATCTCCGTGCCGCGCGGGCTGCAAGGCCACCGAGCTGGGGTGCGCACCCCCGGAGATACGGGAACGAGGAATGCGGAGGGAGTGTTCAACGGGGACAGAGCCTCAGTTTGGGAAGATGGAAAGAGTGCTGGAGACGGGTGGGGGTGATGGTTGCACAACAGTGCGAATGTACTTCAGGCCCCTGAGCTATATGCTTAAAAGGCTTAAGACGGGAAACTTTATGTTATGTGTATTTTACCACAATTCTTTAAGATGCTTGGCTGCCAAAACCAGCTCTTCCCTGGGGGTCAGGATCCCCTTCCTTTTCTCTACTTTTCAGGAGTTAAAATTGATACCTAGGACTTCCCCGGCGGTCCAGAGGTTAAGACTCTGCATTTCTACTACAGGGGGCTCAGGTTCGATCCCTGGTCAGGGAACTAGATCTCACATGCAGCGTGGCACAGCCAAAAAATTAAAAAAAAAAAAAGAAGAAAGATCAAAGGTCACAGATTATCAATCCTCTCTGAGCTGGGAGATGGATTATTATTATGTGGCTCTGCCTAGAGGTTCAGAACTCCTTTTGGGGACCTCCCAGGTATCACAAGGGGTAAAGAGATGAGTAGGACGTGCTCCATTGAGGAGGCTGGGGACATACAGCCCAGGGACACCGCATGTCACGAGGGGTTCGCGTTTATTCTAATTCAGATCATTCTTTCCTTCAGAATCCAAATATAAAGTCAGGCGTGATAAGTCTTAGAAAGAAACACATGAACTGTTCTGGGAGTCCATTGAATGAAGAGCTTCTAGTGTAACCCATGTGGGCCCCAGTGCCCTGGTGGACCAGGCTGCATATAAGGAGATGCTCTTCATGAACCAGGCAGAATAAAGGGCGATTCCAATCTCTGTGCTTCTAGAAAAGATTTCAGGCATCTAATTCATAGCCATCTTGTTAAATCTACTCTTTATTCCAGGAAGAGTTCTGGATTTGGAAACAATGGAGCCATTCCTCCGAGCATCTTATTTCCTTTGTCTCCAGTTCTCCACACTTGGAAACCTCTCACTGATTCCCCCCCATTAGCCCACTTCCCCCAGAAAAATACCCTTCCTAGCACCCAGCTTCCGGGAATTTTCAGTTCCTCTTTCTTGGTTTCCCCTCTTGTTCAACTACTGCGGCCTCTGGGTCTTTTTCTGTTTGATTTCTCTCCACTTCACCGGTCTCACCCTCGTTTTCCCAACCCCCCACCCCGTGACAGAGACTGCTAGACCCGGGTCCGCACACAAGCCCCTCCCCTCTCATCCTCTCTTGTCTTTTCCCTTCCCGCCACCCACTGCCCTGACTCTGTCCTGCGCGTGAACAATGGGAGCCGCGAGGGAGGCAGGTGCTCACAGCAGGCAGAGGAAGCTGGCTGAGTCGGGCTCTCCCCGTGGGAGGGCTGGTGGGTGGTCAGGGATGTCTGGAAGCACTCACGTCGTGGTGGGTTGTGTCTGTTCACGGACAGCACCCGGTCTGGACAGCCCCGGAGGTGCCGACAGCTGGACAGATCATCCCGATTCCGCACCATCGCTGTCCCCGGAGCCAGACAGGGAAGCTCCGCAGCGAAGTCGGACTCTGCAGGAGACCTCTCCCCGGGGCAGGGGCTGTTTGCATGCTTGGTGTTTTCTCCGCTGAGATGTTGCCCAGGATACCCCGCTCACGACTCTGCTTTCCAATCTAACCGCTGAAGGAAGGGGTTCTGACGGGCGTCAAGTGGGTGTGCAGAAGCGTGAGTCACTGTGCTTCAAACACAGCAGCTGGGGTCACAGGAGGCCATCCACCGTGGGCACCAGCTTCCCGACTGGGGAGAGAAACCTCTCAGCCATCGCCCTTGAACCAAAAGCCTCAGAGCTGCTCTGGGTCTCCTGGGTCCCTTAGCAAGCACTTTATGTATCCAGGGATCTCCAAACAGTTTATATCAGACATGGCTTTCCTATAAAACAACACATGCATCTAAAAGAATCCCTACTAACAGGCATTTCTCTCAAGAAGACATACAGATGGCCAACAGGCACATGAAAACGATGCTCAACTTCTCTAATTATCAGAGAAATGCAGATCGAAACTACAACGAGGTACCACCTCACACCGGTCAGAATGGCCATCATCAAAAAGTCTACAAATGACAAATGCCAGAGAGGGTGTGGAGAGAAGGGAACCCTCCTACACTGTTGGTGGGAATGTAAGTTGGTGCAGCTACTATAGAGAACAGTATGGAGGTTCCTCAAGAAACTGAAAAAAGAGCTACCATAGGATCCAGCAATCCCACTCCTGGGCATATACGCAGACAAAACTCTAATTCAAAACGATCCATGCACCCCTATGTTCACTGCAGCACTATTCACAATAGCCAAGACATGGAAGCGACCTGAATGTCCATGGACAGAGGAACGGATAAAGAAGATGTGGTACATATACACAATGGAATACTACTCAGCCATAAAAAAAACGAAATAATGACATTTGCAGTAACATGGATGGACCTAGAGATTGTCATGCTGAGTGAAGTAAGTCAGACAAAGACAAATATCATATGATGGGGCTCAGGTTCGATCCCTGGTCAGGGAACTAGATCTCACATGCAGCGTGGCACAGCCAAAAAATTAAAAAAAAAAAAAGAAGAAAGATCAAAGGTCACAGATTATCAATCCTCTCTGAGCTGGGAGATGGATTATTATTATGTGGCTCTGCCTAGAGGTTCAGAACTCCTTTTGGGGACCTCCCAGGTATCACAAGGGGTAAAGAGATGAGTAGGACGTGCTCCATTGAGGAGGCTGGGGACATACAGCCCAGGGACACCGCATGTCACGAGGGGTTCGCGTTTATTCTAATTCAGATCATTCTTTCCTTCAGAATCCAAATATAAAGTCAGGCGTGATAAGTCTTAGAAAGAAACACATGAACTGTTCTGGGAGTCCATTGAATGAAGAGCTTCTAGTGTAACCCATGTGGGCCCCAGTGCCCTGGTGGACCAGGCTGCATATAAGGAGATGCTCTTCATGAACCAGGCAGAATAAAGGGCGATTCCAATCTCTGTGCTTCTAGAAAAGATTTCAGGCATCTAATTCATAGCCATCTTGTTAAATCTACTCTTTATTCCAGGAAGAGTTCTGGATTTGGAAACAATGGAGCCATTCCTCCGAGCATCTTATTTCCTTTGTCTCCAGTTCTCCACACTTGGAAACCTCTCACTGATTCCCCCCCATTAGCCCACTTCCCCCAGAAAAATACCCTTCCTAGCACCCAGCTTCCGGGAATTTTCAGTTCCTCTTTCTTGGTTTCCCCTCTTGTTCAACTACTGCGGCCTCTGGGTCTTTTTCTGTTTGATTTCTCTCCACTTCACCGGTCTCACCCTCGTTTTCCCAACCCCCCACCCCGTGACAGAGACTGCTAGACCCGGGTCCGCACACAAGCCCCTCCCCTCTCATCCTCTCTTGTCTTTTCCCTTCCCGCCACCCACTGCCCTGACTCTGTCCTGCGCGTGAACAATGGGAGCCGCGAGGGAGGCAGGTGCTCACAGCAGGCAGAGGAAGCTGGCTGAGTCGGGCTCTCCCCGTGGGAGGGCTGGTGGGTGGTCAGGGATGTCTGGAAGCACTCACGTCGTGGTGGGTTGTGTCTGTTCACGGACAGCACCCGGTCTGGACAGCCCCGGAGGTGCCGACAGCTGGACAGATCATCCCGATTCCGCACCATCGCTGTCCCCGGAGCCAGACAGGGAAGCTCCGCAGCGAAGTCGGACTCTGCAGGAGACCTCTCCCCGGGGCAGGGGCTGTTTGCATGCTTGGTGTTTTCTCCGCTGAGATGTTGCCCAGGATACCCCGCTCACGACTCTGCTTTCCAATCTAACCGCTGAAGGAAGGGGTTCTGACGGGCGTCAAGTGGGTGTGCAGAAGCGTGAGTCACTGTGCTTCAAACACAGCAGCTGGGGTCACAGGAGGCCATCCACCGTGGGCACCAGCTTCCCGACTGGGGAGAGAAACCTCTCAGCCATCGCCCTTGAACCAAAAGCCTCAGAGCTGCTCTGGGTCTCCTGGGTCCCTTAGCAAGCACTTTATGTATCCAGGGATCTCCAAACAGTTTATATCAGACATGGCTTTCCTATAAAACAACACATGCATCTAAAAGAATCCCTACTAACAGGCATTTCTCTCAAGAAGACATACAGATGGCCAACAGGCACATGAAAACGATGCTCAACTTCTCTAATTATCAGAGAAATGCAGATCGAAACTACAACGAGGTACCACCTCACACCGGTCAGAATGGCCATCATCAAAAAGTCTACAAATGACAAATGCCAGAGAGGGTGTGGAGAGAAGGGAACCCTCCTACACTGTTGGTGGGAATGTAAGTTGGTGCAGCTACTATAGAGAACAGTATGGAGGTTCCTCAAGAAACTGAAAAAAGAGCTACCATAGGATCCAGCAATCCCACTCCTGGGCATATACGCAGACAAAACTCTAATTCAAAACGATCCATGCACCCCTATGTTCACTGCAGCACTATTCACAATAGCCAAGACATGGAAGCGACCTGAATGTCCATGGACAGAGGAACGGATAAAGAAGATGTGGTACATATACACAATGGAATACTACTCAGCCATAAAAAAAACGAAATAATGACATTTGCAGCAACATGGATGGACCTAGAGATTGTCATGCTGAGTGAAGTAAGTCAGACAAAGACAAATATCATATGATAGCACTTATAGGTAGAATCTAAAATATGACACAAATGAACCTATCTACAAAACAGAAACAGACTCACAGAGAACAGACTTGTGGTTGCCAAGGGGGAGCTGGGGGGCAGGGATGAATTGGGAGTTTGGGATTAGCAAATACAAACTATTATATATAGAATGGATAAACAACAAGGCCCTACTGTATAGCACAGGGAACTCTATTCAATATCCTGTGAGAAACCATAATGGAAAAGAATATTTAAAAAAGAGAGAGAGAGAGAGAGAGAGAGAGAGAGAGAGAGAGTGTGTGTGTGTGTGTGTGTGTGTGTGTGTATAAAACAGAACCACTTTGCTATACAGTAGAAATTAACACAACACTGTAAATCAACGATACTTCAATAAAAATAAACAATTTTAAATAAGCAAATAAATAAAAGACATCCCTACTCTATTCAATAAAAGACGCTTCACTAACCTAACTGGTCTTCCTCTATCCATCCTGTCCTGCTTTGGTATGTCTCACACAAGAGTCAAGGTGATGCCTCTAAGACAAATCAATTTCTGTACGCGTTCTTCCGTGGCTCCCATTTTTGTCATAGTGAAAGTCAAGTTCTTACAGTGGCCACAAGGTTCTGAGTGATCTGGTTCCCCACCCCCCAACCCACATGCGCACACACACGCACACACGTACATGCACGCACACACACAGGCACACACGCACACACTATCATCTCTCGTCTCACCTCCTGCCGCCAGCCTTCAACACTCCAGGCATGCACCCACCTCAGGACCTTTGCACATGCTGCTTCCACAGCCTGGAAACTCTTGGCCCAGAAATCCAAACGGACCACACTCTGACCTGTTCCGTGTCATCACTCAGAGACCCCCTTTTTTTTTTTTGCGGTATGCGGGCCTCTCACTGCTGTGGCTCTCCCGTTGCGGAGCACAGGCTCCAGACGCGCAGGCTCAGTGGCCACGGCTCACGGGCCCAGCCGCTCCGCGGCATGTGGGATCTTCCCGGACGGGGGCACGAACCCGTGTCCCCTGCATCGGCAGGCGGACTCTCAACCACTGCGCCACCAGGGAAGCTCAAGACCACCTTTTTGTCAGACCTTCTCTGGCCCTCCCACACCCCAGCACTCCTCTTCCTCTGAGATTTATTTTTCTCCAAAACTTTTCTCACACCTGGCGTAGATTTTACCTAATCATTTTGTTTATTGCCTGTCCTCTTCCTCTAGATTTTGCCCAGACGATTCACCACTGTATCCCCAGCACGTAAAATACTGCCTGGCATGCAGGTGTTCTACAAGTATTTGCTGAGCAAAACAGCTTCATGTTTTGTGAAATAAAAGAGGAGGGGAGCGCGCACATTTCTTGTGGGAGGGCAGAATACTGCTATGTGTTTCCCACGGCAAGAGAATACAACCTAAGAGGCATAATGAAGGCAACCATACTAGGTGGAGGATGAGGGATCTGATGAAGGGTCTGAGTTGGCAGTTCTTGTGTTAGAGGCTCAGATGCAAACACACAGGAAACTCCTGAGCAGGGACCAGGAGCAAGTCGGGGGAGCGGAGGTTTCCTACCTTCCTTCTCTGCCTGGAACAGCAGGAGCCCTGCCCGCTCCGGAAGCTAGACTCCCCCACCCCCTCCACCTGGAGCCCACTTGCCGCCCACACTCCCTTCTGGCAGTGGACAATTGTCCAAACACCAACTGCAGCTCAGAATCACAATGTCCCGGAATTTTCTCTCTAGAAAAGCAACTCCTAAAACTCCATCAAAGCCCGGGTAGGGTGGGAAGATGCCCAGATCCTTCCATGTGAAGAGTCTCCATCCTGCTGCCCGTCTTGAGCTGCCAGCTCCTCGTCCTCCGGGTTGTCTCGGCATCAGCCACCAGCTCTGGGCACACTCCTGGCGGCGGGGGGGGGGTGTGTGTCCCAGTCCAGTGGGTGCATCGTCCACATTCCTGTGACAACTCCTCTGAGCAGAGACATGGAAAATTCCACCTCCCGCTGAATGGCTCTGATGCCACAGTCAGGGCAAAGCAAACAAACCCTGTGTCTTACCGACAAATGAAACAAACCACAAAAATCTCCTCCTCCAGTTGGGATGGTGCCCAAAACTCTGCACAGCCGCCCAGAAGCAGCCACAAAGGATCCACAGTAATTTATTTTTCTAGTCATGAAGAATCCCCTTTAGGAATGCATCGTCGGAGGGAAGACTTTTGTTTCCAGTCTTTTCATAAGCCTTTTGGTTACATACAAAGGTAAAGCCAAAAGCCTAGTCCAGATTCAGAATGTTCAAAAAATCAAGGTCACATGATAATAATTAACACGTACACTGTGTGTCTGGTGTAAATCTAAGCACTGTACATTTGCCATTCACTTAATCCTTCTATCAACTCCATTTAACAGATGAGAAAGCCAAGGCACAGAGGGGCTAAGCAACTCGCCCAAGATCACACAGCAAGTAAGTGGCAGAGTCTGGATTCAAACCCAGAAAATCTGGCTCCAGAGTCTGAGACCTTCACACTCAATCACCTTTCTAGTTCCATAGGGTAAAATATCCTCTTCCTTGTGGGAAGAATGACCTCACTGGGGGTTATTACATGTCTGGGATTGGGGTGCCCGGATTATCGGGGCTGTGGTCAAGGGCACCTCCCTTGGGAACTGGTAAACTGGTCCCTACCAGGGCTTCCCTGGTGGCGCAGTGGTTGAGAGTCCGCCTGCCGATGCAGGGGACGTGGGTTCGTGCCCCGGTCCGGGAAGATCCCACATGCCGCGGAGCGGCTGGACCCGTGAGCCATGGCCGCTGAGCCTGCGCGTCCGGAGCCTGTGCTCCGCAACGGGAGAGGCCACAACAGTGAGAGGCCCGCGTACCGCAAAACAAACAAACAAACAAAAACTGGTCCCTACCAAATGCCGGCACACTGGGGAGCGAAGAGTAATAACCACATGAACCCAGTCACCCCATTAACACCTTCCCCCACTAGATGGCCATGGCCAGCTCCAGCATTTGCAAAATCCAGTACTACAAGGGCTGGCAGGACATATACACGAGTGAAGTGGGAGAGGCGACAGGCAATAGAGAGGGGTGGAGAGGGTGGCAAACTGTAAAGTACCAACCTCCTATGGGGCAACCATTTCTCAGCTCCCATGGTGGCTCCAGCATGGCCACATCTTCAAGTGTGTAAAGAGGGGCAGAAATCTGGCTCTTGATGTGAAAAGCTACCATTTCAAATGTTGGGGGCAAATTATTTTGAAAATGTACACACTGACTGATAACAGAATACATCAAGGGGGATGCACTGTGGAGGGCCCTAGTCATCCTTTGGGTATGACATCCATTTTCATTGACCGGTACCTGAGCACAGTCTGTTCTGATTGGTCAGTAACAGGTTGGCACTCATTCTGATTGGTCAGCACTAAGTTGGAACATTCTAATTGGCCAGTGCCTGTACTCAAGGTAGTCCTATTAAGTAAGTATATCTGAGCATTTTTTCCCTAAGGAGAAGGGCCATAGCTTTCAGTAGGTTCTCCGACTTGTCTGTGGCCCCTGAGGAGCTACGAACCATCTATTTAAACACCCTGTTTCCTTTATATGTTTTCATTTCTACTGTTTCTGAGCACTGATTATGCTTAATGCTGGCACACGTTTTACCTGTTCCCATGCCAGCTCACTCTTGTCAGATCACGATTTTGTATCAAGAGCTGGGAGCCAGCCCCCAAGGCTCAATTTTGCTTGATCAAAGCCGATCCTGGCCACTTCATTTCTCCTGTCCCATAACTGGCTTAGGAATGGGCCTGCCTTCCAATTCAGCTATTGAGATACTGGGGCAAGTTGGGCTGGGGGCAGAACTGGGGAGACTGGAACATTTATTTTTAAACAACACAGGAAAAATAACACTGTATTCTTTTCTGTTCTGTAGATATTTTGCGTCCATCTACGCGTGGATCTCTGGCAGCCATTTTGCAACCACGAGGAGAACTAGCTTGAGAGATGGAAAGGTCCTTGATGGTACAGACTCAGAAAATTAACTACATCAGGAACCGCCCTGAGTCCAAATTTCTTAATATGTGGAATACTAAACTTTCCTTGTTGTTTAAAGCCATTTCAACTGGGTTTTCTAGTACTGCAGCCAAGAGCATCACCTAAACGATATACTAATTCTAGCTATATGAATAATATATATTCTTACGACTACTAGCTATTTAGAGCATTTCAAGGGACCTTCCTGAGATTACCTGCTGTGTTATTAATCCCAATAACTGAGCTGGGGGGGACTTGGACACTTTGTTTCTTTGGACATCACCTTTTCTAATTCCCACCTTTTCAGATGACAAGCTGGACCACGAAGTTGGAACGTACCCATGATCACCAGCCAGGCAGTGGCAAGGGCATTCTGACTTGGTCTGGGCACTTCCTCCTGGACTAACCCAGTCTCAGATTTGCAAAGCGTCAGGCTCTCAACAAGGTGTGTGCGACAAAAGGAAAGATAAGTGAAAACGGTAAGTTAAAATCTAAGCTGCTGTGCCCAGCTTTTTCCCAACACGTTTAGGCTCACGTCCCACGTGAAGGAAACTGGAAACGGGAGGTAACAGATTAGAGACTCAGGGAAGCAGAAAAGACCAAGGAATCTATAAGCAGACCCATAATCAAAGAAAAAGTTCGCCATCCCTTAAAAGCTTGGAAAGTGTGTGTACACTCACATCTTTTTAATTATTCATAGTCTGAGTGTATTATCTTTAATTATTCTTTTTTAGCAGTATTTTCTTTTGACTAACCCACCACCAGCCATCATCCTGTTGTACAGACGGGGCTCCTTCATTCCTGAAACGCGCTGCCGTCAAATGTGGAGAAATGATACCCAACCTGAGAAGGCAGCGTGTACAAGAAAGCAGAGAACGGGACTTCCCTTGTGGCGCAGTGGTTAAGAATCCGCCTGCCAATGCAGGGGACACGGGTTCGATCCCTGGTCTGGGAAGATCCCACATGCCGCAGAGCAGCTAAGCCCCTGAGCCACAACTACTGAAGCCCGCGGGCCTAGAGCCCGTGCTCCGCAACAAGAGAAGCCATCTCAATGAGAAGCCCGCGCACCGCAATGAAGAGTAGCCCCTGCTCGCCGCAACTAGAGAAAGCCCACACGCAGGAACGAAGACCCAACGCAGCCAAAAATAAATAAATAAATAAATTTATATATAAAAAGAGAAAGCCTCTCCTTGGAGGTGAGGCTGGTTCTTGCACAGAATGTAAAAATCACGTGGCTCTATGTGACCTGTCCGTGGTGCTGCCCCTTGTTTGTTTATGTATGTATGTATGTACGCATGCACGCATGCCTCGCTGTGCAGCGTGTGGGATCTTAGTTCCCCGACAACGGATCAAACCCACATCTCTTGCAGTGGAAGCGCAGAGTCTTAACCACTGGACCGCCAGGGAGGCCCCTGTCACTTGTTTACACGATCTGCCGTGCTCTGCAGTGCTGACCCCGGGGATGGACTCACCTTTGCTGGAGCTTGTCTAGGGAGGACAGGAGAATGGGAGGTGGGCTAGATCTTTGGGAGGAAAAGGGGAGGATTCACACCTGACGGCCTCAATTGATTCCGGGAAATAAGAGGTGAAGTCAGTCTGGGCAAAGAGCCCTGGGGAGAGCAGTGCCTGACGTAGGAACCTGTTCTTCCAAACATCACCCCCACACACACACCATGAGCCTTGATGCCTGCACAAGGGCTCTACTCTCCTGTCCAGCCTAGGCGCTGCCCCTGCCACTCTCTGCTTCTGCCCCGGGTCCCACACCCTGATGGTCAAGGTCTTGGTTGCTACAATTAACCCCTCTCTCTCTTGCATATCACTTCTCCTCTCTACATTCATTTCCCATTCAACACAGAACAAAACAAAACTCCATGGATCTACATTCCCCCCCAGCTCTCCCCCAATTTCCCTGCTCTCTACATAACGAAGCTCCACTTCCCTGAAGCCCTTCACCAGCCATGTCCATGCTCCTAAGCTCAGGGGTCTCCGCCCTCCATGCCTTCCCAGCAGCATTAACTCCCTCCTTCTTGAAGCACGTTCCTCCCAGGATTCTGGGTCGTCATGCTCTTTATTCTCTCACTGTCACCCCATCTCAGTCTCCAGGGCTGAATTCTCCTCCGTGTCCAATCCTCTCACTTGGAAACACCCTAGTTTTCATCCTTGGACCACTTCTCCACACCCTCTCCCTAGATGATCTCATGCCTACAGTTTAAGTACCATCAATACTCGGATGCCTTCCGAGTTTTAGATCACCAGCCCCTCATCTCTTGAGCTCTGGTCTCCCATATTCAGCTGCCAACTTAACTCCTTGACTTCCGTGTCTAACAGGCGCCCCAAACAAGCATCACCCTTGATTATCCGCTTCCAAACACACTGGCCTCCGAGCTCTCCTCCTCGTAGCCAACGGCCTCCCCATCCACCTGCTGGCCTGGACCGAACACCTGGCTGCCATCCTTGCCTCCTCTCTCTTCTAGCCAGGGTCCCTCCAAGAAACAGATTTATGACAGATGGTTTAAATGAAGAGCGTTTACTGAAAGGGCTACTTTCAGAGAAAGGTTGGGGGAGATACATGTACGACGGATGCTAAGGAGCCCAAAGACCTGTAAGAGGATAAAAAGAATTCTCAGAGGCCAGGAAAGCTGCATCCCTTCATGGTGAGAAGCATAATCAGGAAGCTGTAACTGAGCAGGAACCCTCCCACATGTCCCCCACCTCTTGTTTGTAGCCAAGCTTTAGCCTCCCAGGCCTTCCCCCAGTTCCCAAGAGCAAATTTAATCAGAGAATGAGGAAGTGCAGAAACAAACAAAAGCAATCAAGCAAGACAAAACGAAAACCGTTTAGCCATAAAACAAAATCAAGGGCCTTTAGTTCCTCCTCAAGGGCTATAGCTAATATCCTGAGCCGCATCCTTGAGTTATTTTACAAACACTGAAACCCCTACCAGGATAAGAGTATGCTTCCCACAAGCATGCAGACCTCAGAAAAGTTGGAACCAGAAGGCTGAGGATGTTGACTCCCGATTACCCCCCCACCAACCAGGCAGAGGTATGTGCATGAGCTGATCACGTACCCTGTGACCCTCTCCCTCACGCTGTCTTTAAAAACACTTCCCTGACAGCCAAAGCCAAACTCAGAGGGTTTGGGTCCTTTGAATATGAACTGCCCATTCTCCTTGCTTGGTGCCTGCAATAAACACCACATTTTCCTTCACCACAACCTGGTGTCAGTAGACTGGCTTAACTGCACATGGCGTGTGGACACAAGTGTGGTTCTGTAACAAAACAACAAAGCTGCTGCTAAGGTCTGAATGTTTGTGTCCCCTCAAAATGTATATGTCGACATCCTAGTGCCCCAAGTGACGGTAGAGGGGTTTGGGAGGTGCTTAGGGTCATGAGGGTGGAGATAGGTCATGAGGGTGGAGCCCTCAGGGATGAGATTAGTGCCCTTATACGAGACCCCAAAGAGCTTCCAAAGGACACGGTGAGAAGCCTGTGACCTGGAAGAGGGCCTCACCCAACCTTGCAGGCACCCTGATGGTGGACCTCTAGCCCCCAAAAATGAGAAATAAATTTTCGTTTGTAAGCTACCCTGTCTGTGATATTTTGTTATTGCAACTTGAGTGGGCTAAGACAACCAAGAGAGATGTGGTTCTGAAGAAAGGTGGGAGCAGTGAAGAAATACCCTAACCTTTTCCACCTACTAGTGCTTCGCATTGGACAAACTAGTCAGAAATTAGAGAGTCAGAGGCTGGATGATGTGGTCCCAGGGGTCAGCCTCTGGGGGGTAGAGCAGGAGGAGGGCAGAGGAGGGACAGGGGTGGCACAGATAGAGAACAGCAGGCCCTGGTACCGACCTCAGAGGGCCCAGAAAGAAACAAAAGCTGAGGCCGACTTGAGAGCAGCCTGAACCGTGAACACACTGCCTGCTCTCCTACAGATCCATCGGCAGAAGATGAAGCCCTCCTGGATCAAGGTGGTCAATTACTGGATGACCACTAACCTATGCAGACAAAGGGACAACCCTCAGGAAAGTAGGCTTAAAATAAGGACAAGAATTCAGGGAAAAAAACTGATAGCCACACACCATAGAGTGAGACCTCACAGATTCAGCCTAGGCAAGTTACTAAGCAAAGAAGCAAAGAAATAAACAAACTCAGATGCAGCAGCAACAGGCCTTAAGTGGGAGATCAGGATGTGGCTAACAGGTAAATAATGCAGAGACAATATATTATCTAAAAGGTCCAGTTTGAGACAAAAAATGATGATATGCAAAGAAACATTAAAATGGGATTCATACTCAGGAAAAAAGCAATCAATAGACCATGTCTCTCAGTGCCCCCAGATTTTCAATGTAGCAAAGATTACATAGCAACCATTATAAATCTGATCAAAGAACTAAAGGAAACTATGCTTAAAGAATTAAAAGTATGACAGCAATGAGTCAACAAATAGAGAGTCTCAAATGGACAGAAACTACATTTCTAAAAAAGACTCATTTGAAAAAATTATAGAGTTGAAAAGTATGATAACTGAGGTGAAGAAAAATATACTACAAGGGTTCCATAGTAGATTCAAGATGGTAGAAGAAAGAATCAGTGAACCTGAAGTTACGGCAGTAGAAATTACCCAATATGAAGAACAGAAAGAAAAAATATAGTAAGTCCCCTACATATGAACCTTCAAGCTGCGAACTTTCGAAGATGCGTATGTGCGAGCCATCAACGTCCAGCGTGAGTGCAATTGCAGCTCGCCCTCCGTCTGCTATGGCTGACGGTCCTTCAGTTCTGCCATCTCCCACCTCCTCTCCCTCCTCCAGTCAGTAACTCTTCCTGCCTGGTCACGCGATGCCAGCCCCTGTGTGCCAGCTGTTGTATGGTACTACTGTACTTTTCAAGGGACTGTGATGTAAGATTAAAAATGTTTTTATTTTTTGTGTTTGTTCGTTTTTTTATGTATTATTTGTGTGAAAAGTATTATAAACCTATTACAGTACAGTACTATGTAGCCGACCGTGTTAGTTGGGTACCTTGGCTGACTTTGTTGGACTTGACGAATAAATTGGACTTACAAACGCACTCTCGGAATGGAGCTCGTTCACATGTAGGGGACTTACTGTGTTGAAGACAAATGAAGTGACCCTCAGAGACGTGGAGGAGGGCGTCAAGAACACCAATATACATGTAAGGGGAGTGCCAGGAGAAAAGAAGAGAAGGAGCTGGAGAAAATACTTGAAAAAATACTGGGCAAAAGCTCCCCAGAATATTCAGAGATCCATACCTGGACCCATCATAATCAAACTCCTGAAAGACAACAAGAAAACCCTGAAAGCAGCAAGAGAAAAACGACATCTGATACAGGGGAGCATCAATGCCATTAAAACCCAAACGATAACAGCTCAGTGAAACAACGGAGGACAGAAAGCAATGGGATGACATATTCAAAGAACTGAAATCAGGAAAGAACTGTGAACCAACAGGTCAACGTCCAGAGAACGAGCCCTTCAAAACCGAAGGTGAAATTAAGGCATTCCCAGATAAAGGAAGACTGAGAGAATTTGTTACTAGCAAACTGTCTTACAGAAATACTAAAGGAAGTCCTTTTAGCTGAAATAAAATGATTCCAGACAGTGATTTGAATCTGCAGGGAGAAATGAAAGGCACCAGAAATGTAAATATGTGTGTTAACATAAAAGGCGCTGCAAAGACAGCTTCCTCTTAACTTCTTTACGTCACAAGATTGTGTAAAACAATCATTTTACCCAGAATACACAAAGAACTCTTACAACTCAAAAATAAGACAGCCCAATTTTTAAAGTGTACAAAAGATACAACGGATCTTTCACTAAAAAAAATATATGAGTGGTTAACGAACACATGAAAGGATGTGCAGCGTCCTTAAACGGTGGAGAAATACACATTAAAACCACAGTGAGACAGCACTCCACACCCACAGCACTGCTATAATAAAAAGATAGTCGAGACCCAATGTCAGGACGCGGAGGATCTGGAATCCTTACCCATCACTGGGGCGCATGTTAAATGGCACAGCACTGGGGAAACAGTCTGGCAGCTTCACATAAACTTCCACATGACCAAGCAATACCACACCTAGGAACCTACCCGAGAGAAATGAAAACAGATGTCCACGGATATATGCACACAGAGGTTCACAGCAGCATTACTCGTAATAGCTAAAACGCTAAAACTGGAAATAATTCAAATGTCTGTGAACTGGGGAATGGATAAACCAAGTGTGGTCCACCATAAAAAGCAATAAAAAGGAACACACTACTGATTCAAGCTACAAAATGCATGGCCCTCCATTACATCATGCTAAGTGAAAGGACGCAGATATAAAAGACTACGTACTATACGATTCCAAGTATTCAATACATGAAGTGTCCAGAAAAGACAAATTTATAAAGAGAAAGCATGACCAGAGGCCCCTCGTGCTGGGACTGGGAGGCAAGGATTGGCAACAAGTGGACATTTTTGATGGAAATGTTCCGAAGCTGGAAGACGGTGATGGTCACACAAGTCTACAGATTCACTAAAAATCATAGAATTATGCAGTTATGATGGATGAATTCATGGTAAATTATACCTCACAAAGCACTTAAGGGGCTTCCCTGGTGGCGCCGTGGGTAAGACCCTGCGCTCCCAGTGCAGGGGGCACAGGTTCGATCCCTGGTCGGGGAACTAGATCCCACATGCGCGCTGCAGCTGAGGACCCCACGTGCTGCAACCTAAGACCCGGTGCAACCAATAAATACATAAATAAATGGCACTTTTAAAAAGATCAAGGTGTGGCAGGCAATACAGTCCTATCGCCCCAGGCCTTCGGCCTCTGCCCTTTAAGCAAATTGAGACCCTCCCTGCCCCCCCCACCCCCCCCCA
>NW_020174645.1:389050-426062 GCF_003031525.2 Neophocaena asiaeorientalis asiaeorientalis | reverse complement strand
TTGGACACTGAGACCCTCAGCTGGATCTCCGTCCACAGTCTCACCCGCTGCCTGGCCACCTGGCCTCCCGCTCGGCAGGCGGGACTGTGTCTGCAGCTGCTCCTCCAGGCTGTTTGCTATCACAGGCCTCCTTGCTGCTCCATCAACACTGAACCCAGTCATCTCAGATCGTCCCAAATCTGCCCTTGGACGACAGGGCCTGGACCTGCCCAGGAAACTCCATGACGAGCTGGGAGCACGACTGGCACGGGGACATAGCAGCAGCACTACCGCCGTGCCAGCCGCTGTCTCCATAGGGGTTTCTGCCCGGGAACGTCTTCCACAGTCTCCTTCCAGAAGGACCAAGTTAGGTGAGGTAACCGTAAACCTCAACTACAGTCCGGGAAGGCTCTCCAGGACTCCCACCCTCCGTTCCGCAGAGGAGGGGACCGAGGTGTGGGGAAAGAATATTGCCTGCACCCTATGTTCACAGCAAAACCATTCACAACAGGCAAGACATGAAAGCAACCTAAATGTCCATTAACAGAGGAATGGATAAAGATGTGTGTGGGTACACACACACACACACACACAGACACACACAATGGAATACTACTCAGCCATAAAAAAGAACAAAGTAATGCCATTTGTAGCAACATGGGTGCAGCTAGAGACCATCATATTAAGTGAAGTGAGTCAGACAAGTACATTTGTCCTAATACTTATACGTGGAATCTAAAATATGACACAAATGAACATATCTACAGAAACAGATTCACACACATAGAGAACAGACTTGGGGTTGCCAAGGGGGAGGGGGTGGGGGAGGGAAGGACTGGGAGTTTGGAATTAGCAGAGACAAACTAGTATATATAGAATGGATCAACAACAGGGTTCTACTGTAGAGCACAGGGAACGATGTTCGAGAGCCTGCTATAAACCAAACTGGAAAAGAATATCTGAAGAAGTGGACATTTATGTGTAACCGAATCACTTTGCTGCACAGCAGAGATTAACAGAACACTGTAAATCAACTAGACTTCAACTGAAAATATACACATCGCCAGCCATTTCAGTAAACAGTGAATGCTGGCCACTCTCAAGCCATCACCACTGCGGCCGCCCTGACCGGGCACCCTGAGGGGATCCAGGATGGAGAAAAGCAGCACCCTGGCCCGAGACAGCTAAGGTACGCGTCAAAGGTATCACTTCAATGGGCCCAGACTCTGCATCTCCCATACATAGAAAAGCACTAAAACCATTACGCGGAGATGTGTCTGTGTTTGTGATTGGCAACAATCTCCTGATATTCGACTACTTGTTTTGTTTTTTGTTTTTTTCCAACAAAAACTCCTGTACATCCTGGCTACTCCCCGACCTCTTTGGAGCGGCCCCTCGGAGCGATCGGAGAGGCCGTACCCCGGGCTTACAGCCTCAATAAAGACACCAAATAAAACATCTCCACTTCTAGGTTGTGCGTTTTTCTGCAGTCGACAGGGGTCACAGGCCCGCCGGCTGAACCTGCCGACCCACTGCCCTCGCTCGCCCGGACCACGCTGCCTCTTCTGGAACTTACCCCTTTCTCACAGGCCGGCCCTTAACCGTTTTCCTGGTTTAGAAACCTGCTCGTTCGAGGAAGGCAAGACCGGAAATGACGACCGGATGTTGCCCGAGCGTCAGACGAAACGACGGCCGTCTACGGCCGTAGACGTACGTACACGGCGTCCTCTCCGGAGGCGCAGGTGCGTCTTCAGCCCGCCGGCAGCTCGGACGCGGGACGCCTGCGCAGAGCGCGCCGTCCCGTCCACACCACACCCTGCGCCCAGTCTTAAGCAAGGCGGCCCAGGCGCTGGAGGAAGCAACAGCGATGCGGCGTGCGCTGCGCTCTGGAAACCAGGCGGAGACGCCCCCAGGCCTTGCTCGGCTGCCCTCCAGAGGCCGGGCTTCGCCCTCGTCTCCCTCTGGAGTCCGTTCTCCCTGAGGCTCACCGTCATGGCCCAGGGAAGCGTGCTGCGTGTTAGCCGAAACAGTAGCCTCAGTTGTCACAGGGGTCCTCGCCAACCACACGAGTCACAGCCAGGAGAAGATGCAGACTGACCCCCGGCCTGCTCCCCGACCCTGACCCCTGAACCCCCCACCCTTTAAACCTGTGGAAGGATGTGGCCTTCGCTTTAGGGAAGAAATTAACAATTCGTTGGAAGAGCTCCCGGAAAGGACGCGACCGCTGGTTGACTCGCAAGCCGGCCCCCGCCCCGTCCCCCGGATGTCCGCTCCACCCTCCGGGGCCACCGTCGACAGAGCAGGTGTGGAGACCCTGGCGCAGCGTGGGTGCCTGAACCCTGGGAAGGCGTGTCTCTCTGAGCTCTGAGATGCGGCCGGCGGGCGGTGACCTTGCCCCGCAGTGCCCCAGACAGAGCCTCCAAAGGAAGCTGAACCGGCACCTCCCACCCGGAGGGGCTGCTTCCCCGCCCTCTGGGTACCTTTCCACCCGGAAATGCCCAAGGGTGCGAACCCGAAAACTCCATTCAGGCGATAAGCTTCGTATTCTTGAAGAAGCATAGACAAAGGCACTGAATTACTGAATGTGCAGATGAAGACTACAGCTTGAAAGCGAAGTCCGTGCGAAATAGAGGAAAAGGCAGTTACAGGTCACGTGTCGGGGTCCCCCTCCATGGACTGATGTGCACTGATGTGCTCCAGGACTAGCTTATTTGTCTTTTTTTTTTTTGGCGGTACGCGGGCCTCTCACTGCCGTGGCCTCTCCCGTTGCAGAGCACAGGCTCCGGACGCGCAGGCTCAGCGGCCATGGCTCACGGGCCCAGCCGCTCTGCGGCACGTGGGATCTTCCCGGACCGGGGTACGAACCCACGTCCCCTGCATCGGCAGGCGGACTCTCAACCACTGCGCCACCAGGGAAGCCCCTCTTTCTTTTTTTTATATTCTGGATTTTGAACATCACTTTCCAACATGGTTAGAATTCAGTAAGGGTTATGGATTAAGGAAATTTCACCTAATAAGAAAACTGAAAGAGGATTAAGGAAAGTATAGAGGCTAAATAACTCAAAATATGGGGGGAAGGGGTCGCCCTGTTAATAAATGTTCATGAGAACCTGTCAAATTGGCAGAAGCGTTCAAAGCCAAAACCCCTGGATTGGCAGTTGTCGTCAATAGCAAGAATTCAGGTGGGTTCCTTAGTATGTCCCGCTGATATCTGAGACACGAACCACAGAAGCTTGTAATAATAACAGTAATAAATAAAACAATCAAAAATTTATCAAAAACACCTGAAATTATTAACTCACATTATATCATTACACATAACGGCCACAGGTGATTTTCATAGTAGAATTTATTAATGGATATGCAATAAAATATCTCCGCAAAAATCTTTACAGAAATGAACACGAGGCAGAAAGTAAATATTCCTTTTTTGGTTCTCTGAGATTTTTTTTAATGTAAACATGAAATATTTGAAGAAATGATAAAAAGTAACAAATGAACCTGTATATGTATTTTTAAAAATCTGATTTCAAATAGGTACATGAGGCTTAGACATACAAAATGTGTTACCTGATGGATGACTTAAACACCTAAGTACAAATCAGAAAGCACTTCCATATCTTCAACTATAAAACACAGATTCAGTAAGTACTTCAAATCCAGAAAGAATGTCTTGAAAAAATACAGTAAGAATTATTATGAGAGGTGGGGACTAAAAAGACTTAACTTGAAGGGAAAAGTGGGACACAGGGGGAGCACAAAGTTCCTTCGCACAGGGACGTAATCATACAGACAAATGTTTGGATGTACACAAGTTACATTAATACAAGCATGAGCTCTAGATATTTAACTATCCTTCAGGACAAGTCACACCTTCAACTTAAGCACAAATCAGGGAGCGTGTCCCACTGACAGGCTTTTTAAAGATTTAATAAATATATATGCTAGAGCCAGGATACTCCTATAGGAATTCGGACTACACAGTGATGACCGGCAAGTAAAAAGAATGCATAAATACAGACTTAAGCCTAAGCTAAGCAGTTAGATGTATAAAGTATGAACGAGTGAAATTCGTAATTGTACTGAATAAGGAACACAGCTTCTAAACGGTCCAATATAATTCACACTTACGGTTTGCAGTCAAGCGTATCTACATCAGTTTTCAAGCCAATGTTAAATAGTCTTGTGCTTACACAATCACATACAGAACTAACAAGAGTCAACTATATTTTGAGTATCCTTCACATATTCATTTAAAATTTTGACGAGATGCTATCTTATAGATGTCCACTCACTAGTAAGATTTCATACATTTTACAGTCTAAAAATAAAGCACATTATACTAAAGATAATGAGTAATAAAAATGTTAATTATCAAAGATTCCTGTAAACTTTGGGAATTAACTTTTAAAGTTCAGCAGAAGAGTAGGTACTGAACAAGAACATTTAGGTGGTCTGTACAACGGTTGAAATTTAAAAGAATTACATAATGTCTGGGAATAATCCCCTTGAGTTTAAAATTTGGTTTTATCACCATCTTAAACTGAGACTTTATTAGTGTTAAACAGGGAATCACAAACTTTATTTTGTAATGAGTAAAGAAGAGACCATTGTCTTTACGGTGCAGTAACTAATTTATTATCTTGGGTAATGACACAGCTGGAAATGGAGCTGAGTACAATAATCGAGCTTTTCCCGCAGGGTGCTGGGCGCGTTTAAACCTTATAAATCAATTTTAACAGAAGGCACTACAGAGGCTTTTGGAGGAACCTTGCAACCAATGTCTTCTAGGCCGATGGCAAACTTTGTAAACAACTGTGCAAAAATGGCTCTACTATCATGAACCTTCCTATTTCTTTTAAAAGGCAATAGTTAATATATAAAATTGGAGTAAATTAAGATGTTAATATATTAAACAATTTATAAACATTTAAAATTATAGATATCTTACAAAACAGCTCTGTGATAATAAAAATAATTTTTGCAAACATAAACAAACACAAACACAGTACAAAAACGTCTCAATCAGCATGTTAGCTGGGAGAGGGAAGAAAGTCTTAGACCTCACATCTAATAGCTTCGTAACATTAAGACATTCCTAATTAAACCTCACATACATTTTTAACACTGAAATATAAAAAAAATTGAAAATTTCAATAATTCCTTATTTTAAGGCCATTGAAACCAGTTTCACATTGTTAATTTTTTGTGGTGTGTTATGTAGAGTCCGAGGATGTTTGGGTTAACTCATCACATCCATTCTGCTTTTCTCACCAAACAATACATTCTGTTGCGTTTTCTCCTTGAATTCACTAACAGAAAGTCGGCACTCAATGCCACGTGTCACAATGTCTAGGATTCATTCATGAAATGGGAGGAGGCTCATTTGCTGCAGATGTGGTCTGACTCCAAGGATAAACGGCTCTTGGGACATGGTTGCTATGACAATGTTGTTGCTAGGATAATTCCAAGGATCACAAGCAAAATAACTACGCAAATAAGAATGAACATCATTTTCTGCAAGATAAAGAAAAACATTTATTAATTTGCAAGATACCAAAGGAAAGAAATCACTAACGTCATTTCCTAACAAAATTCTCCTGGAATTTGAGATGTTTTTAAAATACAAGCCCATCATCAAGAAAGAACCCCTACAGGTCATAGAAAAGGGAGGGGTGGGGAAGGAAAGTTCCAGAGGCAAAGCACTAAGTTATAGACACATGTATATTAAATGAATTTAATAACTTAAAATACGTATTATTAAGACAACAACTATTTACTCCTGGAGGTAAAAGGCAATGTCTACTTGACACCATGTGGGGTCTTCATGAACACGTTCTATTGATCACAAGAAAATCCCAAACAGTTATTTCTTGGATGCATTGTACATCTTTTTAAAACTTTAAATGGATTTATTTCTCACTTGCTGAAAAAAATCTTATTTATACATTTTTTTACATTGAGGTATGATGCAAGGAAGAAATCAACAAGCCATTAACTCGGTCTCCTGCTGCATCCAGGGCCCAGAGCAAGGCAGTATTAACAGTAACTTTTTGCTGTCTATTAACAAGCCCTCGCACAGCTGAAAAGCTAAACAACCTTTGGCTTAAGAAATCTAGCCTCTCCGGGAAGCCCATCTGGTCTGTGGGAGAACAGGAGGAATTCACGAAGATGAAAGGCACACCACACTGTCTGACTTCCAGTTCTCTTTGTAAACAGCAGAGATTCATCATTTTAAATTACAGTTACCGAACTCATGGCACACTTTCATCTGAGAAATCACAGCTGCTCAAACTGGTCAGCTCTGCATCGGTATTAACCTGCCAAGAGCGCCATCGATTACTGCATGAAGGTGAGCACAGCCGGGCCCCTCGGTAAATCTTCACGTCCACTATGCAGAACCCCGGGACCACTGCCTTCAGGACATCATGCCCTCAAACTTCCTGTTGCTTGTTAACGTTACGTGCATTTCCTGGAAAGCGAGGACGTGGTCCCGACCATGCTCGCATCGTCCTCACGTGTCTCTCGGGGAGCCTCTCTCAGCACCTTTCTAGACACACCTTTTTCCTTCAGCCTATCACCCCTCCTTTCCCACTGGCATCGCCCTTCAGCTCCAGAACCCGCTCCATATGCCCCTGTCAACCTCACTGCATCCAACCACCTTAGAGAACCAGGAGACTCTGACTCTCACTGCCGAGTCTCTGGGTAGCACGTATGTATGTGCGTGCTTGCTTCCACATCTGGCTTTCAGAGGTGCTCTCCTGACTTCCACGATAGCTGAGCTCCTGAACTCTCAATGCCATAGATTGAATGACCATTCTTGCCCAATAACCTGCTCACAACTCACGCCAAATGCCTGGACTTCTCCTTGGTGGCCCACGCACACCCCTGGGAGTCAAGCCACCACCTACTACACGTAAATCCTGGGCCACGTGTCCTCTTAGCAGTATCGTTGGACAGAAAACCGGGCACCCTGGCCTCGCTGCAGGGCTCCAGGGAGTAGGAGTCCCTCCACACAGGCCTACAGGCCCCGAGGAGGGCTGTGCCGAACTACCTGCTGCAAGAATAGTTTTTCCAAAGTATAATTAAAGACGCCGACCACTGCGTTTGTATTAAAAAAAAACAAACCTGTTGGTGTGCTCTCTGATGTGCTTCTTATCAATGAGCATGGTTTTGTGTTCATTCGTGCTTAAAGGCATGAAGGTACACCACCGGGCCAGGCCCAGGGCACAGAGCAAAGCCCAGGCTCCCAGGGAACCCTGCTGGGAGGAGCCTGCCCTCGGTTCTACCGCATCACCACAGCATCCAATCTAAAATTGAGTTTATCTTTAGTGGAAGCACATCCAACTAGCCATATTATGGCCACTAGGAAAAGCTAAGAAAATACATAGTTCATAAAAAATTAGAAAAATAGTTTTTAAATACCATCATTATTAATGAAGGGAAATCACATATACCACTTTTTCAGCAGACGTAATAGGAAAGCATGGAAGGATACATGAACATCCTGCCTGATGAAAACAGAGAGCCTTCCTTCCTTCTGCCTTCTGAAAAAGTGGATCGCTAACAAACTCAACATCCCAGAGCTTCTAACGGGAACTACCTCGAGTGCAAGGTGGTGGCTTATGTGAACGCTGGGACAGTAACTGCAAGGGCCTCTCGCCTGTGGCGGGTCCTCAGTGCACAGAGGCTCACACTGAGAAACTCCTCGTCTTCGCTTTAAGAAAGTGCCAAGTGTCTACCAAGCCAGCAGTTGCTTTCACGATAAAATAATGAATTCATCAAGGACCACTTGTCACCATCTAGATATAATTTTAAGCACAATGATCACGCCAAACAAACGTTTTAAGATAAATAACTGGTACATCCAAATTTAATACACCAGGCAGCATTCTAACTTAAGAGTTAATGCAAGAAGGATGATTCCAAATGCATAAAAAAAAACGGAGGAAAAACACAAAATCTACTGAAGTTTGGAGAGGGGTGACACTCACACAGAAAACAAAAATAAAGATACTCTAAATAAAGAACTGAATATCTTCTGTATTCCGAATCCTTAAGAAGTAGCAGGCATGCTCACTTAGCACAAGGTTTCTCTTTAATGCGGCCACATTTACAACAAACCAGACGCTGACAAATGGAAACAAGTGAGACGAAGTCTTTTAATTCCACTGGGTGCTCTTCACAGCTCTCGTTCCATTCCCTCTAATTCCACAGTAAAATGATGAGTAAATAAATAGAGTTCACAGAGCAACTTTCGGCTGTTGCACTTATTGAAGAGTTAAAACTTAAGAGATAAATTAAACATTACATTTTAGTTTTTTAATTGAGAATTAATCCTCACTGCTAAGGTTATTCCACTAATGAAGGGCTCCTTTAAGAAGGGAGCATCCTCCCGGACCAAAAACAGAAGACTGGAGAGTCAGGGGCTGCCGCCCGCGCCGTCACATTTAGTAACAGAGGCAAACCCAGCCGAGGCTTCGAAACCAACAGGGAGACGACCCTGGTTTAGAGGTGAGCGGCCACCCGGCCTAAGCTGGCTCTCGGCACAGAAGCCAGGCAAACGTTCCACTGGCAGCCTTTCATTGCTTTCCAGTATTTGTCAATTGGGCAAAGCACCCCTATTAGCTAATTGGGCGAGGGAATAAGCAGATTAGTTGATTAGTTACTTACTGCCCATGCACGCTGACGTCAGCCACCACATCACGTGCCAACTGATAAGCCAATGATTAGAGCGATCACAGCCACCAGAGCAAGTGACACAGCAACAAGTACCCACTTCTTCTGTCAAAGAAAAGCAAGCGATTATATCGTGGTTAATTCCACACCGCCGTGTTAGAAGACATCATTCATTTAAAATCAAAGACTATTGGAATTCGTTTTAAAATCTAAGTTATGGGACGTCGATTAATTCTGCTTGACAACTTTCAGTTCTCATAAAGACGGGTTTTTAATTTAATGAGGTCAGACTACTTGGAGATAAACTGTTACAGAACTCGAAATATTAGGTTTCATCAATGAGAAAGCTGCATGACCACATTCTTTTAGTAAATTTCTGATGGACTGAGACATACAGCTGATTTTTTTTTCACGTATACAGAGCTATGTAGCCAGGTCAGTGAACTCAGAAATCAGTTATCTATGTAATAAGCCCCTACACTCTTTTCTTTCTTGTTTGTTTGTAACTGGCCATTAAGTCCTTCACTGCCCCTGCCACACCATGTAAAACAAACCACACTCCACTAGTGCCGTCTGGTCTCTCAGGGGCTAACTCAGCTGCCCCGGGAATGGAACCAGGACACCAGGAGAGGGGAGGGATGGCCAACATCTCAACAACCACGCACCTAACAGCAGAGGGAGAAGCTGAGCAAGCTGTGTGTGGTTTCAGATGCCAGGCCTTGAGTCAGAGAGACGGTGATAATTTTTGAAACAAAACATCACGTTCTGACCAGTGGCCACTCCGGGTAACGCACTGCTCCCAGCCACCTGCCAGAACGAGGCTTGCTCTGCCGGTTCAGGATAAGATGTATCCCCCAACCACCTTTTATCTCTGTAAAACCAGGGAACTTCTCATGGAAATTTTCGTTGGACTGACGTGCTGTTTAGGTCATGGAGAAAGGAAGGGAACTGCCCTTTTTTAATGATTTTTTTTAAGTGAAAGTCCATTTTGTGCCTGGACCAGCCAAAGCACTTCACATGCGGACCTCATCACCTCACTTTACTTTAAAGGTCAATATTTCAAAAGGTGGTAACACAGAATTATGTAAGAAACCATGTCTTATGTCTCAGAGATAATTAACACTCAGATATCCCCAAGAAAAAGCAGGGTGAGATGCTTTGCAGGCTGACATTAAAGCCCAGACGTGCATCTTATTTGAGAACGTCCATGGGCCATCGTTACAGGTAAATCCGCGCTCAAAATCTGACTATGTTTCCTGAACGTTTTGAAACTAACTCTTTACAAGGAGTTTTTGAAACTCCCTTTTTTGCCATCACGTTGGAAACCTCCCCCTGACTGGCACTGAGACAGCCGTCTTCCAGCAGGTGGGAGGGCGACAGGCCCTGAAAGCAGGGGTTTGGTGCTTCGTGTTGCTCCTTTCCACACTGGAGAGAAAGGGACCAAGAAGTAATGGGTGAGGTCACACAGTGAGACACACGGTTTTCCTGTCCCTGAATCAGAACTTAATTCTGTGGTTTCGCTGTTTTCTTAGAAGAGCTTTCACTCACACACGACACACGTTAAGATTCAGATAAAGATACTAAAACTCGTTTACAAAGCTTCAACGTGAGTGCTACATAACGTCTATGGTCCACGGTCTCAAATAATTCTCTTCTTTCCTCCAAACCAAAGGATTAGCAAATAACGTAAACAAAGAATAAAGTGTTCACTGCATAAGATGTGTAACCAATGGTTTTTAGAACTTCCAGTCCCATGAGTTTTGTTATGTCCCTCCACATAATGACCCAAGACACAGAGAACTCTGGAATTGGAACCCATGCAACTGAGAAAAGCAGAGAGACCGACTTTGGCTGCAAAGGGTTTTCATTACTTAAAACCAACAGGGTTCACAGTCAACATAACTTATCTGATAAACTTCAAATGTTTTAGCAAAAAGAATGACTTCAGTTTTCAAATGAAACATTAATGTAAGAAGTTTTCATTTCTTGGAATACCTTTCAAGTGGGCTTGCATCGACGTATGCACACTCAAAACCAAATCCAGAGAAAAATGCTCTTTAATTCTTAAGGACCAAACTCACCCTTCTTGCTTTGCTTTGATATTTAATAGCTTTTTTCGTTTCTTCTTTAGCATGTTCTACATAGTCTGTGGCATTCATAACGTTTTTTTCTATGTTGTTGATCATTTCACCCTTAAAACAGAAAGTTTCAAACTTAGGAGATACTTTCAAATGACTTAATTGTGTATCTTAAGACAGCCACAGAGCAGCAGTAAAGTTTCCACAGGAACATAATGTGCATGAAATGGACACCGAATTTTTTTTCACATTCACGAAAAGATGAGACCATTATAAATGTACAATATGCAGAATAATCAAAATCCAACTTATAAAAAGAACTAAAAGGGATGGGCAACGATGCTGATAACTGAAGGCGTATCATGTGGACTCTGAGATATGCTTTAACATGAGGACACTCTTTAAAGACGGGCGCAGTGAACGGGAGGCGGCAGGCTTTAGGCTAAGCGAGTATTTACTATTATGCGCGTACATACAGTGGACGAAGAATGACATCTTTTCTAACGGGTAGAACATTGCTGCAATTTCTTCAAAATACAGTAAACCCAGAATAGCTTACGGCGGCCACTAAGTTGGCTAAATTAATGAGCGAAAACGTAAAGTGAGGTGCATCCAGTGAAATGTGAGGTGACAGAACACATTACCTGGTCTTCTGTCCACCAGCAGACGCAATCTGCAGCAGTGAGCGGTAAAGCATTGAAGAATGATGCACAGTGAACTTACTCACTCACACATGTAAACTTACTAGTAAGCTTTGATTAAACGCACATGTTGAATTAGACGAGCCAATATAATGCGGCACTAACAGACTTCTAAAAGGAAACAATGGAACAAAGCTAAGAACACATCGATTTTTCTAATGGCGACTAATACATCTGACATCGAACAAGCCTAATTAAAAGTCCAAGGCACTCTGAAATCTTTAGTAGTAACAAAACTAATCACTGATTGTCTAATTGTCTAACTGGTTTCCTTCCTGAAAACAAGAAGCTGGTGGCAGCCAGACTCCCAGCTCTCCCCCTTCTGCACGGTGAGCTTGCCCCGTCCCCGCACCGTGAGTGGCACCAGCCCTCCCAGCAGAAGGGGTGAGCTTGCCCCGTCCCCGCACCGTGAGTGGCACCAGCCCTCCCAGCAGACGGGGTGAGCTTGCCCCGTCCCCGCCCCGTGAGTGGCACCAGCCCTCCCAGCAGACGGGGTGAGCTTGCCCCGTCCCCGCCCCGTGAGTGGCACCAGCCCTCCCAGCAGACGGGGTGAGCTTGCCCCGTCCCCGCCCCGTGAGTGGCACCAGCCCTCCCAGCAGAAGGGGTGAGCTCGCCCCGTCCCCGCACCGTGAGTGGCACCGGCCCTCCCAGCAGAAGGGGTGAGCTTGCCCCGTCCCCGCCCTACACTGCAAATGCACCGCACCGCAGCTCTGCACACATTTTTATGACAAGGTTCCTCAAAGTAAACACTGTTCTTCAAATGTTAGTGGCGATGTGGAGGATGAACCTGGCACCTGGATGGACTTCTCAGTGATCCTTACATAACCCAGGCAATGAGAAATAGGCCAGTCAGACTCGAACCTTCTTAGAGGACACAAGAGATCCTGAAACCAGCCTCCGCGGGAGCGAGGACGTGAGTGTGACGTGAATCCTAAGATGACTCGGTACGAATGCTCTGCCTCCACGGGGCGGCCAGCTGAACTCAATGGCCCACTGATCAGTGAGTGACCGAGGGCGAGCCTCACGCGCTTGCAAAGTCACGGAGGACCTTATTCAGCATCACGAGAGGAAGCGCAAGCACAGCCACAAACCTAACTGGAACCACCGGCTTGTGCTTCACACTGAATTTTCTGTTTTCAAAAATCTGTATCAACTTCCTCAGTTCCTCACAGGGTCTCCTCACACCCCCGTCACCCCGTGCCGGTGGTACTAGCCACCGCGTAGCAAGTATAAGCTTCTAGTTACGTCACGGTGTATCCCCTTTGGGGCTTATTCTTTCATACATTTCTCCCAATTGTTACTCTAGTATATGGTCCTTACAGAAAACTTGAAAATACATGTATTTTAGAGAAGAAGACTAAAATTCCCATAGTCCCACTGTTATTATACTGCTTGGTATACTTTCCTTCTGTGAGTACTGTTTCATGCAGCTGAGCTCATGCCATATATACACACACACAGGCGTAGAAGGGCGTGTGTTGTATACATATTCACGTTTATACATACACGTGTAAGGTTCAGTATCTCCCTCTTATGTCAACTTGAAATTCTGGCACATAACGTTTATATATTTCATTAAAAGTCCTCCATGAAAAAAGACGATGTTGCCTATGGCTGCCTAACAGGCTGTCCTACGGACAAACCACACATAACTTAAGTAAACCAGTCCCCCACTGTTGAAAGGTGAAGCTGTTTACAGCGTTTCAGTCTCACATGGCAATAACACTACAACTGCTGAATTACGAGACTGCATCCAGAATACTGGCTTTCTCAGGTATACTGGAAGCAAACGTAAGATTTTACAGAAAACAGCTCTCTGTCTCAGAGAAGCAGAGACGTGTGTGACTACCTGAGTCTCAACGAGCACGGCCATGTCCACGAACAGCTCGTGCAGCTCTCGGATGCTGGTCTCCAGCCTCATAATGTCTTTATGACGTGACTCAATTTCATTGAGAGCCTGTCTAGTAATCTGTGAATCCGATATAATCTTTGAAAAACAAAAACAGAAGAGAAATACTAATGAACTTACGATTGCTCTGGAAGTTAAAGAAAAAAAATCATCTGTATGTATACAAACACACAAGGCCACAAAGCCACCTGCATACTCACGTCCGACGTGAAAATGGAGGGATTCCCACTTTCCAGCATCTCTTCTAGTTCATCATCAGTGGTAGTTTTTCCAGCTAAAATATTAACAATTAAAAACTCCATTCAGAATGCAGCAATATTTAAAAATGACTTTTGCACCCATAAGTTAGCAACTAAAATCTGAGTTGTTAATATTTTCAACCAATGTTTTTCTAACCTCTCCAATGTATTTTCTTAGGCAAATATTAACGATGAGAGAAATTAACATAAGCCTAAGAAGTAGGAAGAACTGGAAAACACTCATGAAAAATCTTATAATTGGAATGACCAATGAAATCCAATTTTAGTCTGAATAAGGAACAACTACAAAAACGAAACTGATAATACATTCTGGCGTATCAGTTTTCCTACAAGTTTAACTCTGGCTTATAGGAAACGGGGGTAAACTAGATCCAGCATATGCTAAATGCACATAATAAAGACTGCAAAATTAACATCAGAGGCTCTAATACTTTCTGTAGTTCGGGCGTTAATACTTTTTCCTTGAGTTAAATGTAGTAATGCTGTGCATGAAGAGGTTCACAGAACTTTGGGAAAACCCAATTGAAACATCGTAATAATTAAAAGATCATTTCATGTGAATATTCACAGCAGCATTATTCACAATCACCAAACAGTGGAAACCCAAATGTCCATCACCTCATGGATGGACAGTGTTAATGCGGTCCAGCCACACAATGGAACGAGATGCAGTCGTAAAAAAGGGATAAAACACTGGTGTTTGCTGGAGTATGGCTGAACCTTGAAAAAACTGTGCTAAGTGAAAGAGACCAGTCACAAGAGACCACATGTTGTACGATTCCATTCATATGGATGCCCAAAATGGGCAAAATTACAGAGACAGGAGAATAAACTGGCAGTAGCCTAGGGCTCAGGGGAGAAATGGGAAGTGCCCAGCAACGTGCACCAAGTTTCCTTTTGGAGTGATTAAAACGGTCTAAAATTGATTGTGCTAATACACTAAAAACCACTAGACTGTACAATTTGAGTATCATTCACATGGTACATCAACTATATCTCAAAAAAGATGTTAAAATGTCATTATTTATTTTGGGGGGCTGCGTTGGGTCTTCATTGCTGCGTGTGGGCTTTCTCTAGTTGCGGTGAGCGGGAGCCACTCTTTATTGAGGTGCACGGGCCTCTCATCACGGTGAGAAGGCGTGTGGGCTCAGTAGTTGCAGCACGCAGGCTCAGTAGTTGTGGCTCGCAGGCTCTAGAGCGCAGGCTCAGCAGTGGTGGCACACGGGCTTAGCTGCTCCGCGGCATGTGGGATCTTCCTGGACCAGGGATCGAACCCGTGTCCCCTGCATTGGCAGGCGGATTCTCAACCACTGCACCACCAGGGAGGTCCTAAAATGTCATTTAATGAGGTTCACGTTTACGGCTGCTCCCCCCTCGCCAAGCCCGTGGGAGACGCAGAGCAGCCCCAGCGGAAGGTGCACCCACAGGGGGCTTGTGTCACAGCTGAGGAACCCTGATCTTCCATAGTGGGGAGTAAGCAAAGCTGCCTAACCTTTATTCAGCAAGCAAACTGCCTTCTGCCCAGAGGGAACCACGAGCTGCATCTTCTAAGGCTGCCTGTTACACAGACAGACACCCACGGGAGAAAGCCTGGAGCAAAAAGGCAGCGAGTGTCTGCTCACCAGACATGCAGAACCGCGAGACCCACAAGAACTGTCCCCTGAGACGGGGCAGGAAGGGTTAGGGGACACAAAAAATACAGGAAGAGATGACGGTTGAGAGTCTTCCAGGTCTCATTAACGCTCTACAAGTAATCTAAAGTCCACTCACCTAGAACCTTCTGAAGGATTTAAATAAATAATAGGTTGGTTGATTCAATGAACAGGAAGCCATGAAAGCACTTTAGGCTTACATTATTGACCAAAACAGAGATGGAATTACTTTTTTGAAGTTACATACTTTCATGTCAGACCCTAAGGAAGAAAAATATGTTTTTAACAAAAATAGCACGTTCACTGACTCACTTATTTCTAGCTGACGCTGTATCCGGCCTTTGCTTCGCTCCCGAAATAGAGTCTGTGCTTCGTTATACTCTGTCATAACTTCCACAAACTGTCGAGATAGCACTGAATGCTTTTAACATAAAAAAAAAAAAAAATAGATCAATACACACTGGTCATTTCTTCTAGTAAAAGTGATAAATAAAAACATCACATTATAGAGATTCAAACTAATATGCCACTTACTCCTTCAAATGGAAAATAAGATTAACAGCAACTTACCGTATAACAGAATCTATGCCAAGAACTTTACACGCATTATGTTATTTGACTTTCACAGTAACCTTACTATACTATTACTATCCCTCATTCTGTAAAAGTGAAACCGTCATTTCAAGAAGTCAATTAGCCCATAGCTACAGGCTGACTGGGTCAGGTTGGCACCCAGGCAGACTGTCCCCAGAGCCTGAGCACATAATCCCCATTTGTCAAGTAGAGTTCAGTGGATTAAATTCCACTTTGCTGCACCATAAACCTATAAAAGGAGAGGATTTTACCACGAACACTAAAATGACTGGGATAATTCTTTGCTCTTCAGAACAGAATTCTGCTGTTGGGCTGAACACACTTTTTTTCTTCATAATCTAGAGAGGGAGTCTATAAATACGATGCCTTTTTTATGCAGAAATGCTGAGAGAATTAATGTGATGGTAAAGATGAAATTATTTTGAATTTGAAAGAAGTATAAAGACCTATTCTTCAGCATCGCTTCAATCTAGACAAGACCAATAATCAAACCTGGGTTCTGCGTATCCGAAGATCCACTGACGTTCGGTTCCCACTCTCATCCTGATCAAAACTTTGTTCAATAGCTAGAAACAAACAGGAAAGAGTTTTTTGGTGTTTTTTTTTGCGGTACGCGGGCCTCCCACCGCCGCGGCCCCTCCCACTGCGGAGCACAGGCTCCAGACGCGCAGGCCCAGCGGCCATGGCCCACGGGCCCAGCCGCTCTGCGGCATGAACCCGTGTCCCTTGCATCGGCAGGTGGACTCTCAACCACTGCGCCACCAGGGAAGCCCAAGAGTTATCTTTTAAACTAAAAAATGAAAGGTCTTCAAGCCTAACCTCAAATGTATTTTCTTATCTTTTCAACTCCTAGTAAATTTATGAGTTTTGGTAATTGTCAGTTGCTGATGATATCAGAAAATAAAACCAGATGTTACAGCTTCACATTTCAAAGCAGGCAACATGAATCTGATCAAGTTTGGAGAATTTAACTGTCAATCCACAGGAAATACAGAGCACAGTGTAACCTGTTAAGTGACATTAAAGGGGTGAAATCAGCAAAACTCTGCAACATGGCAACATATCAACCAATCACAGAATACGGTCCAAATAAGGAACCCAATTCAAACAAACTATTTAAAAAAATGTTTAAATAAAACAATAAAAAGATCACTGGGGAAGTGTGAATTCTGACTGGATATTTTATAATAAATAATAGTAATTAATGTGACTTAGATATAATAGTAGTATTATAGGGCTTCCCTGGTGGCGCAGTGGGTGAGAGTCCGCCTGCCGACGCAGGGGACGCGGGTTCGTGCCCCGGTCGGGGAAGATCCCACATGCCGCGGAGCGGCTGGGACCGTGAGCCATGGCCGCTGAGCCTGCGCGTCCGGAGCCTGTGCGGTGAGAGGCCCGCGTACCGCAAAAAAAATACAAAAAAAAAGAAAAAAAAATAGTAGTATTATAGTTGTACTTGGGGGAGAAAAATCCTTCTCTTAGAAATACACACAGAAAACTATATGCTGATGAAGACCCAGATGTCTGGGATTGGTTGTGAAACCAGCTGGGCTGAGTGAGGGCCGCTGGGACCTGCAGAGCTCAAGGGCGTAGACATGGGGCTTGTGGTGGTGACCCCCTCCCCCGACATACGTCTGAAATTCTCCTTAATAAAGGTTCATTTTGATCTTCAGAAATATTCTTGATTTGAATGTCATTTTGTAAAAATTAAATACAGTCTGTCTTTCTACCACACGGAGAAAACCCACATCTGTTTCGGTCCCACAGGGAAGCTGTGGACCTCCACCCGGCACCGTCAGCCGAGATGAATCTACGAAAGGTTCAAAGGAGCTCACCGAGTACAAGGGCATTCAAGAAGAACCCAGCACTTCATGTCAAAGGCTAGTCGCCTTCTCAAACATCTGCAGTTTAGCCCCAAATGTCATAAAATAGAACAGATTAACAATTTATAAGCGAGTGCTAACTCCTGCTGGGCACGAATTAGTGCTTCACTCTGAAATTTAAGGGTTAACAGCCCTTAGGTTTAGCTCCTCGTTTAAGAATTCTAGAATAATGAGGAACTTAAACAAGATTTGCTATTCCAAGTACATACAACTTATTTTAAAGCGGTCACAATCTTAACTTTTGAAAATGTAAAAGAATAAAAAGTTATAAAGAAGAAAATAATAATTACCCACATTCCTACCGTCAATGATTACATGTAATCAAAACTTTACACTCACATTTTAACTTGGTCCGAATTTTATTAGCAGTTTTCTTGATTTCTTTGTTCAGATCTTCAAGTTCTTCTTTTATTTCTACAAAATTAAAAAAAAAAAGACGTGAGTTATAATATCCAACATCAGTGTTCAACAAACTTAAACAGAACAATATTCTTGGTAGTCATTTGTTTGTTTCTTGAGAAAAACTACTGATCACCCCAGTGGTTCTCAAAGTGTGGGTCCTGGACCAGCAGCTTCCCTTATCAGGTGGGCGTTTAGTAGAAATGAAAATTCTTGGACTCCACCCCTGACCTACTCACAGGAACTTCACTAGATGGGCCAGGACTGTGACTTAACAAGCCCTCCAGGCGGCTCTGGTGCACACCTAAGTTTCAGGATACCTGGTTTATACCAATTAATTGATGAAACAGTTCCTTGAACCCAGTGCTGACACCTAGACCTGAAAAAGGAAAGCAGAAATTTAACCATATTCTGGGAGGAAAAAAGCCTCCACGTGTTTGACTTCTTTCCTGCTGTCCTCTCTCTCATCAAAGCGGGCTCCTGGCAGGAGCGTGGGTTCCTGCACCGGGGAAGGCTGAACTCACACCCCCAGAGGCCCCGCCTCCGCGTGCGGGGAAGGAGGGTCAGGGAAGGGGTCCAAGGGGAAGTGCGTGTGGAGCAGGTCTGTGCGGGGTCCACCCAGCTGAGGACACGACGCACCAGTCGGGACAGCCGGGGACGCTGACCAGCCGCAGACACATGACTGAGGACTGAGAGTGCGGGGGACATTCCAAGGGCTCACCTCTCTGGATAAGAAAGCCCCAGGGTTGGGGGTCACTCAGGACTGAACTACTGGACCTTCCTGCTAACACAGGTGCGCAGGGGCTCAAGCATTAATCACAGAAATACAAAAGGCGTTACGACGCTTAACCCTTCAAGCTACAGAAGCTGGCCATGAGGTTATATTTGATAACGGCAGGATTTCAAATCTCTGAAAACAAGGGCAATATTGGGAACTAGGTCATTCCTATGAGTCCTCCTGCTGAGAACAAGCAGAAGAGCTGGACGTCATCAACCTATAAAGGCAGCAAAGAAGACTCAAAAGAAGGAAACCCAGAGAAATGAGCCCAGCGAGGGAGCTGCTTGAGCCCAGAGGCAGCCAAAGCCTTGAGAAGCCAAGAAAAGGCTGAGCTGAAGCTAAAGACCACATGCTGGAGAAAGGGGAGCCGCAGGCCCAGAACGCCGGTGCACACGGCCAACCAGCAGAAACGTTTAAGAATCATCTCGTAAAAAAGAAAATACTATCGAGAGCAACAGTCAGCTCTACCCACCACCAGTCCCTCCCACCAGGAAGCCTGCCCAAGCCTCTTAGATAGCCTCATCCACCAGAGGGCAGACAGCAGAAGCAAGAAGAACTACAATCCTGCAGCCTGGGGAACAAAAACCACATTCACAGAAAGACAGACAAGATGAAAAGGCAGAGGGCTATATACCAGACGAAGGAACAAGATAAAACCCCAGAAAAGCAACTAAATGAAGTGGAGATAGGCAACCTTCCAGAAAAAGAATTCAGAATAATGATAGTGAAGATGATCCAGGACCTCGGAGAAAGAATGGAGGCAAAGATCGAGAAGATGCAAGAAATGTTTTAAAAGACCTAGAAGAGTTAAAGAACAAACAAACAAAAATGACAATACAATTACTGAAATGAAAACTACACTAGAAGGAATCAATAACAGAATAACTGAGGCAGAAGAAGGGGTAAGTGACCAGGAAGACAGAATGGTGGAATTCACTGCCGCGGAACACAATAAAGAAAAAAGAATGAAAAGAAATGAAGACAGCCTAAGAGACCTCTGGGACAACATTAGATGCAACAACATTCACATTATAGGGGTCCCAGAAGGAGAAGACAGAGAGAGAGGACCCCAGAAAATATGTGAAGAGATTATAGTCGAAAACTTCCCTAACATGGTAAAGGAAATAGCCACCCAATTCCAGGAAGCGAACAGAGTCCCAGGCAGGAAAAACCCAACGAGAAAGACGCTGAGACACATAGTAATCAAATTGACAAAAATCAAAGACAAATAAAAATTATTGAAAGCAACAAGGGAAAAATAACATACAAGGGAACTCCCATAAAGTTAACAGCTGATTTCTCAGAAGAAACTCTACAAGCCAGAAGGGAGTGGCACAATATATCTAAAGTGATGAAAGGGAAGAACGTACAACCAAGATTACTCAACCCGGCAAGGATCTCATTCAGACTCGATGAAGAAATCAAAACCTTTACAGACAAGACAAAAGCTAAGAGAATTCAGCACCATCAAACCAGCTCTACAACAAATGCTAAAGGAACTTCTCTAAGTGGGAAAAACAAGAGAAGAAAAGGACCTGCAAAAACAAACCCATAACAATTAAGAAAGTGGTAATAGGAACATACATATCGATAATTACCTTCAACGTGAACGGATTAAATGCTCCAACCAAAAGACACAGGCTTGCTGAATGGATACAAAAATAAGACCCATATATATATATGCTGCCTACAAGAGACCCACTTCAGACCTAGGGACACATTCAGACTGAAAGTGACGGGGTGGAAAAAGGTATTCCATGCAAATGGAAATCGAAAGAAAGCTGGAGTAGCAATGCTCATATCAGATAAAGTGGACTTTAAAATAAAGAATGTTACAAGAGACAAGGAAGGACACTACATAATGATCAAGGGATCAATCCAAGGAGAAGATATAACAATTATAAATACATATGCACTCAACATAGGAGCACCTCAATACATAAGGCAACTGCTCACAGCTATAAAAGAGGAAATCGACAGTAACACAATAATAGTGGGGGACTTTAACACCTCACTTACACCAATGGACAGATCATCCAGACAGAAAATGAATAAGGAAGGACAAGCTTTAAATGACACAACAGACCAGATAGATTTAATTAATGTTTATGGGACATTCCATCCAAAAACAGCAGATTACACTTTCTTCTCAACTGTGCACGGAACACTCTTCAGGATAGATCACATCTTGGGTCACAAACCAAGCCTCAGTAAAGTTAAGAAAATTGAAATCATATCAAGCATCTTTTCTGACCACAATGCTATGAGATTAGAATCAATTACAGGGAAAAAAATGTAAGAAACACAAACACATGGAGGCTAAAAAATACGTTACTGAATAACCAAGGGATCACTGAAGAAATCAAGGAGGAAATCAAAAAATACCTTGAGACAAATGACAACAAAAACACGATGATCCAAAACCTATGGGATGCAGCAAAAGCAGTTCTAAGAGGGAAGTTTAGAGTAATAGAAGCCTACCTCAGGAAGCAAGAAAAATCTCAGATAAACAGTCTAACCTTACACCTAAAGGAACTAGAGAAAGAAGAACAAAAAAAAGCCCAAAATTAGCAGAAGGAAAGAAATCATAAAGGTCAGAGCAGAAATAAATGAAATAGAAACCAAGAAAACAATAGCAAAGGTCAATAAAACTAAAAGCTGGCTCTTTGAGAAGATAAACAAAATTGATAAACCATTAGCCAGAGTCATCAAGAAAAAGAGGGAGAGGACTCAAATCAATAAAATTAGAAATGAACAAGGAGAAGTTACAACAGACACCACAGGAATACAAAGCAACCTAAGAGACTACTACAAGCAACTCTATGCCAAAAAAATGGACAACCTAGAAGAAATGGACAAATTCTTAGAAAGGTATAACCTTCCAAGACTGAACCAGGAAGAAGTAGAAAATATGAACAGACCAATCACAAGTAATGAAATTGAAACTGTGATTAAAAAGCTTCCAACAAACAAAAGTTCAGGACCAGAGAGCTTCACAGGTGAATTCTATCAAACATTTAGAGAAGAGCTAACACCCATCCATCTCAAACTCTTCTAAAGAACTGCAGAGGAAGGAACACTCCCAAACTCATTCTATGAAGCCACCATCACCCTGATACCAAAACCAGATAAAGACACTACAAAAAAGTCCTAGGGAGACAAAAGACCTGTATGCAGAAAACTACAAGACACTGATGAAAGAAATTAAAGATAATATCAACAGATGGGGAGATATACCATGTTCTTGGATTGGAAGAATCAACAGTGTGAAAATGACTGTACTACCCAAAGCAATCTACAGATTCAATGCAATCCCTATCAAATTACCAGTGGCATTTTTTACAGAACTAGGACAAAAAATCTTAAAATTTGTACGGAGACACAAAAGACCCCCAATAGCCAAAGCAGTCTTGAGGGAAAAAAACGGAGCTGGAGGAGTCAGACTCCCTGACTTCAGACTACACCACAAAGCTATAGTAATCAAGACAATATGTTACTGGCACAAAAACAGAAATATAGATCAATGGAACAGGATAGAAAGCCCAGAGATAAACCCACGCACCTATGGTCAACTAATCTATGACAAAGGAGGCAAGAATATATAATGGCAAAAAGACAGTCTCTTCAATAAGTGGTGCTGGGAACATGGACAGCTACATGTAAAAGAATGAAATTAGAACACTCCCAACACCATACACAAAAATAAACTCAAAATGGATTAGAGACCTAAATGTAAGCCTGGACACTATAAAACTCTTAGAGGAAAACACAGGAAGAACACTCTTTGACATAAATCACAGCAAGATCTTTTTTGATCCACCTCCCGGAGTAATGGAAATAAAAACAAAAATAAACAAATGGGACCTAATGAAACGTAAAAGCTTTTGCAAAGCAAAGGAAACTACAAAGAAGACAAAAAGACAACCCTCAGAATGGGAGAAAATATCTGCAAACGAATCAATGGACAAAGGATTAATCTCTAAAATATATAAACAGCTCATGCAGCTCAATATTAAAAAAACAAACATCGTAATCAAAAAATGAGCAGAAAACCTAAACAGACATTTCTCCAAAGAAGACATACAGATGGCCAAGAAGCACATGAAAGGATGCTCAACATCACTAATTATTAGAGAAATGCAAATCAAAGCTACAATGAGGTGCCACCTCACATCAGTTAGACTGGGAATCGTCAGAAAATCTACAAACAACAAATGCTGGAGAGGCTGTGGAGAAAAGGGAACCCTCTTGCACTGTTGGTGGGAATGTAAACTGATACAACCACTCTGGAGAACAGTATGGAGGTTCCTTAAAAAACTAAAAACAGAATAACCACATGATCCAGCAATCCTACTGGGCATATACCCAGCGAAAACCATAAAAAACCTTAAAAAACTAAAAACAGAATAACCATATGACCCAGCAATCCCACTGGGCATATACCCAGAGAAAACCATAATTCAAAAAGACACATGCACCCCAATCTTCACTGCAGCACTATTTACAATACCCAGGTCATGGAAGAAACCTAAATGCCCATCAACAGACGAATGGATAAAGAAGATGTGGTACATATATACAATGGAATATCAGCCATAAAAACGAACGAAATTGGGTCATTTGTAGAGATGTGGATGGATCTAGGGATTGTCATACAGAGTGAAGTAAGTCAAAAAGAGAAAAACATATATTGTATATTAACGCATACATGTGGAACCTAGAAAAATGGTACAGATGAACCGGTTTGCAGGGCAGAAACAGAGACAAAGATGCAGAGAACAAACATATGGACACCAAGGGGGGAAGCGGGGTGGTGGTGGTGGTGGGAAGAATTGGGCGATTGGAACTGACATGTATACACTGATGTGTATAAAATGGATGACTAATAAGAACCTGCTGGATAAAAACATAAATAAAATAAAATTCAAAAAAAAGGAAATACTATCCTAAGACTCATACTATGGCCACAAGCCTTCATATACCAAGCCCAGGTCTCAATCAAAAATAACCAGGAGGGTTTCCCTGGTGGCGCAGTGGTTGAGAGTCCGCCTGCCAATGAGGGGACATGGGTTCGTGCCCCGGTCCGGGAAGATCCCACATGCCGCGGAGTGGCTGGGCCCATGAGCCATGGCCGCTGAGCCTGTGCGTCCGAAGCCTGTGCTCCGCAGCGGGAGAGGCCACAACAGTGAGAGGCCCGTGTACAGCAAAAAAAAAAAAAACATCCCACACGGAGCAATGGAGAGCCCAAGTGCCGCAACAAAGACCCAGTGCAGGCAAATAAATAAAGAAATAAGTAAATAAAAATAAAGGCATTTGTGTCTAGGCTTTATCTGCCTAGGTGTCTGGATCAGACCCTGGAAAGAGGGTAAAACAGCTATAAAGGCTACCAACGTGATGATTTTTGACTGAGAATATGGACTGTGGATTAGACAGCGTTTTTATCAACATCAAATGTTCTGAATTAGATAATTACAAGAGAACCTCCTCCTTAGGAGATGAACACTGGCGTACTCAGGGGTGGATGGTCACAAGGCCTGCAACTCACTCTAAAATGAGTCAGCAAAAATAACATGTGTGTGTATGTATGCGTGTGCATACATGTGCAATGTGTGTGTACACGCACACATATGCATACACATACACACACATACACAAAGAGAAAGAAATCAAACGTGGCGAAATGTTAACAATTGGTGAATCTCAGTGAAGGGAACGTGAAGTTTCACTGTACCATAATTGCAACTCTCCCATAATTAGAAAAGTTTCAAACTAAAAACATGAAAAGAACATTTAATGGGACGAGCCCCTCGATGTAGCACGTGTTCCCAGGAATGCTGGCCCGAGGGGCGAGCTGACAAGTACTCAAGGACACACAGGTAGGCGAGGAGGCCCGGGCGGAGTGGTCTGTGACGTGAAACCCGGACGCGGGGTGGGCCCGCGGCTCCGCCTGGTGCTGCCTGCGGTTCAGGACAGCAGCGGGGACGGCAGAGCCGGCTGAGTCCCAGGGCGCTCGAGACTCTGCACTAACTGCTCACCCTCTCCAACCCCCAACATCCTCGGCTCTCGGACACACCCGAGGGGAGCACCGGCCTCGCGAGGCCAGCGCAAGGAGTGAACGGGCCTCCACCCGTCCAGTGTTCAGCCTGGTCCCTGCTGCTCTACGCAGCAGCAAGTCTAAGTTAAGAATCATATATGACACTACAACGATGTGAGGTCCCGGCAATACCCGCCACACACTGGGAGCAAGCTATCTGTAAACAATAAAAGGCACACTGCCATCCGGCCCCAGGCCATTCCGCTCCCACAGAAACGGCCGACGCTGACCAGCAGGCAGCCATCACAAAAAGGGTCCTGGAACGCTCTGCTCAGGTACACTGTACAGCCACAGGCACCGGCTGCTCCAAACCCTACACTTCTTTAAAGATGTTTTTTTTCTTTTGATGTGGACCGTTTTTAAAGTCTTTACTGAATTTGTTACAATTTTGCTTCTTCTTATGTGTTTTGGTTTTTTCGTCTGCGAGGCATGTGGGATCCTAGCTCCCTGACCAGGGATCGAACCCGTACCCACGACACTGGAAGGCGAAGTTCTAACCATTTTACGCCAGGAAAGTCCAGTACACTTCTTTAAAAGTGTATGTTTTATACATATTTTTTGCTAGAAAAATATTTACCGAAACGTTAACGGTGTTTATCACCACGGGACAGGTTACGAACGTTGTTTTTTTTTTTCCTTCCTTTCTGCTTTCTTCCAAAATGCCCACGATAAAGCATGTAATTAACTCTGATAACGTAAAACAGGTTAACTTTAAAAGATGAAGAGGATGAGGGCGGGGCGGGGGAGCCAGTCAGCAGGGCTGGACGCTAAGGAGGGAGGACAAGGGCCAGGGCTGAGGCTGCCGGCAGGACCTGCAGCGCAGCCGGGGTGAGGGGAGGCCCACGAGACCCCTCTCGGGAAGCAACAGCCGCCGCGGGGCGAGGCAGGGCTGCAGACAGGCATGCTTGGACGGGCAGACGGGCGGCCTTCTGGCCCAGGAGCCTGGACGGAAGTACAGCGAGAGGTGGCTCAAGGCCACATACCACAGTTGCCCTTAAAAAGGAGACACACACCTCTCACGTGGAAGCAGGAGGAAGGATGGGATGGAACAAGGTGATGAGGGGGAAACACACTGATGACAGTAGCAGTGGGCATTTACACGGAATGGTGCGCGATCTGTCCATGGTCAACAGTGAATTCACGGTGGAACTGGGGTTTGAACCCACCGCTCACCTGAGAAGAGGCTTTCTACACTAAGTGGTGACCACACAGTTCTCAAGCGAGTCTGAAATGTGTACTCCAGCAGAAAAGCACAAAATGCACAAAGGAGGAGGATTTAGAGACGGGAGGCAACCAGATGTAAGCGTCGTAGCTCAGAGACGAGAGGCCAGCCCAGGAGCGTTACAACGCAGACAGAGAAGAAGGGCAGATAAAATGTTAGCAACAGGTTGTGACTGTTTAGGACGCCCATACCTAAAACATGGGATGAAAAGAAGGGCTCTGACTCCTGATTCAAAGGAACTACAAGACGTGTTACTGATGAGTAAAGGCCCCTCCATTCTGATGGTGATGTCAGCCGTAACACTATCACCAGCAAGACCCAGAAAGTTGAATAACACACATTTCAGGCTCCCACCAGGTGGGTCCATGTTTTGGAGGGCCTGAAACTTACACATTTTCAGTGGCCCTCTTAAAAAAAGAAAGTACAGGGCTTCCCTGGTGGCGCAGTGGTTGAGAGTCCGCCTGCCGATGCAGGGGACACGGGTTCGTGCCCCGGTCCGGGAAGATCCCACATGCCGCGGAGAGGCTAGGCCCGTGAGCCATGGCTGCTGAGCCTGTGCTCCGCAACGGGAGAGGCCACAACAGTGAGAGGCCCGCGTACCGCAAACAAAACAAAACAAAAAAAAAAGAAAGTACAGAAATGTAAAGTCAATAAAAGTGAGAGTAACCCTTTACTAATACCCTCTATTAGCTTCTCAGGCAAATCTTTCTCTGGGATCTTGTCACTGAGGTTAATGAAACAATCTGGCCAGCCAGCCAGCCCTGCCTCTGCAGCAGAAGCCAACAGGCCAGGGCCCGGCCATGGGGTGGCGCCACCCGGTGGCCACTGTGCTCTGGAACCCCTTTCTGCGGGCCCACCCAGGAGCCCAGGCAGGGAGGGCACCGGCACCGAAGAGCTGGAGCTCCACCTTGCCCCTCCCCACCCACCAGGACAAAGGGCTGGGGGGACAGCAGCCCACTGCCCACTGCCCCACCCTGGGCACTTCCTAGGGCCCAGCATTGTGGGGCAGGAGTAACCGCGTTGCTCTTTACAGAGAGCAACTCAGGGAGCAGCGAGACATCACTTCTTACGCTCTGGTTCACACCCTGCTGTGAAACAGAGACAGGAAGCAACAGTCTTATTCAGAGCCCAAAGGGACTACTGCGAAGCGTTAAGAGCCCCAACTTCACTCCAACATTGTTGAAGCTGTTGTAACTTGGCAGCAAAAGTTTTTTGGAGGTAAACTTCTCGAAAGAAAAAAATACAGTAATATGTATTCAAATTCAGCTTCCCCGAGAGTTGAGCAAGATGTTAACAGGTGTTACACAAAAAGTTCTGTGAGCAAATACATTTGTGAAACACTCCACTAAGAAAAGGTTTCTTCATTGCAGGACTTCTCAGAGCCTTTATTACTCTGCAACCTTCCAAGTGGGGATGTGGTGTGAAAAGGACTCCAAATGCATTTGGCCACAGAAGTCTTGTTTCACATACTAGCTACTGAGATTCATGCTCCAGGAACACACTTTGGAAAATATCCTTCTAAATAGCCTTCTATCCAGGGCATCTACAGACGCCCAGAGCGTTATTTTACGAGACATGCAAAATCTTCAAAATGAGTTTTTTCAATTTAATACCAAGTTAATTTTTCAATGTAAGGCCACACCAAATAACCTAACAAAGTTGCTTTCAACTTTCCTCCAAGACTGAGAATAAGCGTGTTCCCATCACCACTTCTATTCAATGCTGTACGGAAAGTCAGTGAAATAAGTCAACTGAAAATAAAAAGCATAAGAACTGAGGGACAACTGTGATTATTCACAGGTGTCATGACTGGGTGCAGAAAAAAACTAACAGAATCCACAAACAAATTATTAAAATTAATTAATTAGGCAAGATAATGGGATACAAGGTCAACATACAAAACCCACCGTATTTCCATATATGGAAACAAGTAGAAAACAAAATTTACAGCAGATACTGTTCACATTAAAACCGAAAGCATCACCTGCCATGAAAGGTGTGTGAGACCTCTACAGAGAGCCCTACAGAACATCACTGAGAGCAATTACAGAAGATGTAAGTAAAGGGACAGACCAGTTTCACGGATTAAAAGACTCAGTATTGTGAGGATATCAATTATCCCCCCAAATGATGTATGGATTCCAATTTGCAGTCTCCAGCTTATCCAGATCCATCTTACCTTTCAAGTTTTCAAAATTTGTCACTGTAGATCAAGGAAACACTTCCTTATAACTAACAATGCCCTGATGTCCAGTTAATGTTAAATCACTTGCTCACATGCTGCCCTCAACAGACACTACGAACAGCACACTCCATACAAAAGCCTTTGCTGAAGACTTAAGATCACTTTAGTCTGTTCTTCATCTTTAAATCTGCTCTAACAAGTACTGTTTTCCAAATCAACCTCTTATTAACTTTCATCTAAACACAAAATTCTATCACTCCTGTTTAACTGTGGACATAATACAGATCTAAGGCCCAGTCACTGACGTGACCCCAAAGTTCTGCAAGGCCACATCCATGTATGCTCGTGGATATCACAAATCAGTGGTCCTCACCCCAGCTGAACACCAGATCCCGCAGAAGCTGTAGAAAACCACACTGATGCCTTGGTTCATCCAGACCAGAGGCATGAGGATCCCGAGGGGTGGCCCACCAGCCTCCGGCACTTTTTACAAGCTCCCAGCTCAATCTCACGTGTTTCCAGGCTAAGGCCTGTGCTGTGGACAGCAAGAGGGCCAGGCACACAGATAGACAGACACACTCCTTTTTAAAACCAGCAACTTACTTCCTTCTGGGTTTGGTGCAGAAAGAATGATGCTGTGGTTTTTCTTTACTTCTTCAACATACTGAGCTATTTTAGCTATACTGTTTCTGATCTCCTCAACCTAGGAGAGAGAGAGAAAGTCATCACCACTGCGGCAAATTCACATTTGCGACCACTTTCCATTACCTAAAAAGAGAAGGATAGAAGAGGAAGAAAATAAGTGAATAATTACCACATAAAGAAACAACAACCTTTTCCCGTTCATTTAATTTTAAAAATAAAGGGAAATGCGCCATATTAAAATATCTACCTTTATGGCTAAGGCAATATCAGCCACCAGGAAAACCTTGTTGGTTGTAAGAAGTTTTACAATCAAGACCCAGTATTACCACAGATGATGGCAGCCAGAGGCATCTACTACCAACGCCAGTCTCCGTGCAGTCAAGAAGGGAGCTCACCCTGCAGCAGAGGCCGACCACCATATTCTCGCGTAGGGAGGTACTGACAGCTGATAAGGCCAAGCCTTCCTAGTCATTATTTTTTGCCTCTGATAGTCTAAAGTATTCACTACTTGTCTCAAAATGTAACGTATTCATTAGCAAGATATGTCCAGATGGATTCATACCAAGTGTGGCAGGCTGAATACTGTCCCCCAAAATGTCCAGGTCCTGGCCCCCGGGACCTTGGATGGTTACCTTATACGGCAAAGGGAACTGCAGATGTGACGGAAACAAAGGGTCTTGAGATGGGGAGATACAATCCCGGATCCCCTGGTGGGCCCTCAGTATGACCCCAAGGGTACTTGTAAGAGGGAAGTGGATGGAGATGGGACGACAGAAGGCGGCCACGCGACACTAGTGAAGCACAATGGTCTGCTGCCGGCCTGGCAGGCGGAGGGGCGCCAGGGGTGCAGCTCAGGAGGTGGGGAAGGCAGGGCAGCGGGCTCTGCCCGGAGCTCCTGGGGCGTGCGGTCCTGCTGGCAATGTGGCTTCATCCCGGTGGGACCAGCCTGGACTTCCGGCTTGCAGAGATGAAGACGGTAAATCTGTGCTGTTTGAAGCCACCCAGTTTGCGCGGCCCTAGGAAACTAAGCACAACTTCTCTATGTGAACGATGAGGAAACCCTAAAGCCCAGCAGCAGGGGACTTGTTAGGTTACATTACGGAACTCTAACAAAAGATATGAAAACACCTCCAGGATACAGTACCAAGTTAAAAACACGCCGAAAAAAAAAAACACCCACAAGGTGCAGAACGACACGTATACATGTTAGCAACGATGCAAGAAAGAGGTCAAGATAGGCAGAGATTAACCTGCAGATGTTAACATTTACACGAAGAAACACTGGGATGTCTAAATAAGAAACTAAGAAAAGGGTCACCTTCCGAGGGGACAGGTGAGGAAACCAGCAGATGAAGACAGGAGTGCGGGCGAGGCTTCTCGTGCCAGTGCATCCTCTCCCATCGTCCTGATTTCTGAGCAACAGGGACGCACATCCCAGTGGGGATGTGAGATGCCAGCGTGAGGAGCCCTACCGACTAGAGCGGCTCTCGCGTGTTTGGTCTCAGCGCCTCTTTAATCCTGAAAGTTACGGAAGGCCCCAAAGAGCTTTGGCTCACGTAGGCTGTAGCTCGCTTCGGATAATTCCCATAGTGGAGAAACAGCTTCGACATGCGTTAATTCACTGAAGACAGTTAATTACAAGACCACAGCATGCCATGGTGGATGTCCACGTTCTCATCTCAGAATGTCACCTACGGGGCAAAAGCCACCTTGCAGGTGTGATGCGTTAAGAGTCGAGATGGGAGATTACCCTGGATTATCTGGGTTGTTCCAGTGTAACCACAAGAGTCCTTATAAAACAGAAGCCAACAGGACCAAACTTAGAAAAAAGCGACGTTACAGTAGAAGCAGAGGCTGCGGTGAGGTGCCCGACGCTGGGGAAAAGGGCCCCGAGCCAAGGACGCAGGTGCCCCCAGAAGCTGGAGAAGGCAGGACGCAGCCTCTCCCCGCCGGGCCTGCAGGAGGGCGCGGCCCTGCCGGCACCTTGACGGGAGCCCCAGTGGCTCGTTTCAGCTTCGGACCTCTGCAGCTGTCAGGCTCTAAGTGTATGTTGGGTTTAGCCACTACGGTTGTGGTAATTTGTTACACCAGCAGTAGGAAATTAATACAGATGTTAATACCAATAACCTATTTTTATGGAAAAAGCAGAATCCCCCCCCCACCAAATCAGTGAAAGTACGAGCATTGATCTACATTTTTCTGCAAATCTAACTTCTAGCTTAATGGAAGGCATCTTGATTCTGATACCTGCTTCTGTGTTTAGCCTGTTGCCGTATCACACACTTGATGTAGCCTCTGGGAAACTCCCCCATTGTCCATTCGTGACAGAGTGAGAGGAAAGAGGTAAACATCTTGGTATTTTTATGAAAATCGTTACCAGCCACACAAACTCATTGGAAAGGCCTTAGGGACCCCAGGGACACTGGGACCAAGCCCCACAGCACATTTTGAAAACCAAAGTTTTAGAGGAGAGTTGAACACAGAATTCTACTTGCATAGAGCAGTGAAAGGCTATTTCATTAGGCCTGGGTGTTATTTCCATTTATTTACAGTCAATTTCTACAGAACTTCATATACTTCACATACTTATAATTTAATTAATCATGTAAAAACAGTACACAGAATTAAAACGGAATCTTTTAAAATTTTTGCTACTTTATCATGCAGGCTTCAACACAAATAACGACTTTGGGGTTTTAGTGCACAGATCTACATTTCAACGAGGCATCATTAAAGCAGCATTTCTGAAATAAGTTCAGTAGCACGCATCTGTCACAAAGTAGGAGAGACACTGTTTTACCTCTTGGAGGGTTCTGCAGTACACATGCCACCAGTATCTGTGCAGCAGAAGTCCCAGCGTGGTCCAAAAAGAAAACTGCTGGACCACCGATTCGGGACCAGGAGGGAAGCGCCACCGTCGCTGTGGTGCCAGGTCCATTTACATCTACGAAGCACACCACACAAGCCCCCCCCCCACCCCCTGCCCCGTCAACTACAAACCACCTTCGCAGAGAGGAGATTCCTGGCCGCTCATTACAGCACTACGCTAGTCTTCAGCAAACACTGGTCACGTGCAGAATTCCCACCTTTTGCAAAGTTCTATGTGATATGTAAGACCTGAATGCCATTTTCTAAGAAAGAGTTTGTATTAACAAACATCATTTGCTTCTCTATCTGTCTGTCTAAGAAGTCATTTCACAGAAATTAACTGTAAAATAAATCAACCATTTAACAAATGAAACTGGAACTTACGTTACAATCGATGGCTCTCAAACCTCCCTAACACGAGGAGTCACCCGTTTCTGTCTGCAGCTCTGAGACGCCCACAGCCGGAATGGGTTAGCGCTAAGTTACTACAGCTTAATGACTCTGAGTGATTTACATAAGTCTTCTATAAAGTACAACGACAACATTTAATGCTGGGAGATTCTTAAAATGAGAAATGTTTTTCCGGAGAACTGGTATGGAAGAATTAAGCATCTAGGTAAAGGGGGTAAAATCAGAGAATTAATGATTTTACAAAGTGGGTAGGTAAGCTCAAGACAGTAAAAAGAGTCTCATTTCCAAAGTGAAAGCCAGAAATCCACCATCTTAACTCTTTTGTACCTTAAAGTAAGTTCCTGTAGCTAACGATTTAATTTCATGTTTTTTCCATTAGATAAGATTAAGAACTAACATAAATGCTTGAAACCCAATGAATAGGTTCTTACTCTAGGTATTCAATAAATTCTGACTGGATCTGGAACACTGATAACTTCTAAAGTTATCTTACATAACTTCTAAGATATTTTTTATTAACATATTACATATTTTCAGATCCACGTATTGATAGACCGGTTTAGACTGTCAACAGATTTGAGTTAACTGAAACTTGTAGACGAGATTCAACATAATCAAAACAAGTCCTGCAAATGAAGCTTTCATCATTAAAAAATTACACTGAACCCGTTTCTTTTCTTCATATGTAACAAAGTCAAAATATTTGTTCTCTGACTCAATTTCAAAAATTTTAAATTATGCAAAATTTGATCAGCTATGACTTAGGATTAACAATTTAAACATGACGCCAGCCTAGAAACAGCCCTGGGGGGCTAAGAGGCAGAGGGAAAGGCCTCGCAGGGAAGCCCGAAGGAACGGACAGGTGTGAGGTCAGATCCAAGGGCGCGGGCCCACACGCGGACAGCCCAGAGAAAGGCCGTGCTGCCTGACAGCAATGGCAGAGCAGAGCTGCCACAATCGTATCTTTGCTTACGGATAAGACCTCTCAGGAGAGAAGTTCATATGACCTAGAGACCGGTATTCTGAAACGTGGAAAACTTCTCAGGAGAGGAATTTAAAATTCAATCAAAGATTTTAGGAAATACACAACGTGAGCTCTTTGATATGTGGGACTCACTGCCATTCTGCAGGAGGAAACAAGGGAAGCCTCGCTGTGTGTACCGTGCACACCTGACCACCAGCTGAGGGGCAGCACTGCCCCCAGGCCTTCCCCTCCCCGGGACCAAACCACCCCGAGTCTGGAGAACACCGCTGGCCATGGGTGCAGCAGCATCTCCCCGGGGCCTTCCCGTGCTCGGAGGACGCGCCTTCCCCCAGCACAGCCCCGCCAGGCCAGCAGCCCAGCCTGCGGGCATCAGTCTCTGCATGTGCCCTCCACACTCACGATCACCATTCTCAACCCCCCCCCACCAAGTCCATCAGCAAGAAGAATGTTTTCCTAGCACTAAAAAGTCTAGAGAACGTTTGCAATTCAAACACCAACTTTTTAAAATATTAGGGTATTATTTCAAATATGACAAGAGCACAGTTACATTAGTTTAACTATGTTTAAAGAAAACAAGTCCGTGTGGGTTTCATTAAACGGCTCTTACCTGATGGAAGAAATCATCCATAAAATGGTCCTTTTCAATAACAACGGTTGTGTCTCCATCATCATTTTTCCTACACTAAAATGGAAAAATATAAAATGTAAAATTCTGGTTTTAAAAAATTTCACGTAGACACAAACAGTGAACTGAAAGACAAGAGCAGTTCGGTACCTACAGGATCCCAACTCACTAAGAGCACCAAAGTGTAACGACTCCGAAGTGTGCCAGAGGCGCACCAGGCCACAGTCAAGGCGGGCAGACCGGGCTGCACGCCCCGAGAAGCAGCCACGTCCCGGGGAAACAATGGCTAGATCTCTCAGAACTGAGCGACGTAGAATCACCCATGCTGAGCACGTCCATTTAACACAGGCCAGGTTTATCCTCGACAAGTGAGGCTGCTTACCTCGCACACTCCCTATAAAGACTGAAAATACTGATACCACCAGTTCACTTTTCAAGACTATGTAATAATTTCCAAGGAACTATCACATATGTTAGCTGGTGCTCATCAATCTTCCCTACGTGAGTAACTCCCAGTCACGGCCACACTCATAATCAAGGAACACTTTACTAAGGAAAGACTCAGTAGCGAAGACCTGAGTAAGTAACACGGAGGAAGAAAGCAACTGACCGCTGGGAAGACCCAGGATAACACCGTACTTCACAAGTCATCCATAAAAGGGTCCTTTTCAGCAACAACAGTTGTGTCTCCATCATCATTTTTCCTACACTAAAATGGAAAAATATAAAACGTAAAATTCTGGTTTTAAAATTTTTCATGTAGACACAAACAGGTACCACCAGTTTAAAATAACACTGAAGAATAAAGAATGAGGAGATGTTATTCTAGACCAATGGGTCTCCAACTTGAGGGGCATCAGCTCTGCCTAGAGGGCTGGGTCTCTGACTCAGCGGGGCTGGGGTGAGGCAGTCCACACACTCGTGACTGTCCTAGAACGTCGGGAACATCGTCACATTCTAAGTTCCAAGTGATGCTGCCGGGCTGGGTTCCCCACCCCTCGAGGGAGGCAGAACCTAACGGTGGAAAGTCTCTCCTGGGAAGAAAGCGACCTCCGTCTACAGCCACGGGGGACAGGAGACGTCAGAACCCAGGACCCGGTACCGGAATCACACAGTGTTTGTCAAGGACGTGTGACACAGCATCCACCAGCGAGAGCCGGGGACTCGGGAGGAAAAAGGAAATACACCTGCCAGAATACAGAGGAGGGAGCTATTAGGAACTGTCTCCCCAAGAACACGCAGGGTGAGTCAGCTCAGCTCAAACCCTGCGAGAGCCGAGGCGGCCAGATTTCGGGGATTCTCTCAACCCTCGTGAAATCAGTCTTTAACCACGGAAAGTCTGAAGTGTGGCTCTACTGATCTACAACCCAGAAATAACGTGGAAACAAAATTCCACTAAATTTAGCTAGGAAAACATGTACAAAATTTAATAAATGTGTCAAGAAAGCACAATGCAGCCTCCCTCTGCACCCATCCAGGGCCCTCACTAAGGCAAATCGATTTGGCCTAAAAATCAACAATAATCTCTCACCACCCCAGGGAAGGCTTCGGCACCTGCCTTACCCCAAGGCCTCCTCGATGAGACAATCCAGGACGGCAAGGGAGAAGAGGCGTGCTCCTCTATGGGAGGCGCGAGCTCCCTCACACAAGGGGCTTTTACGAGAGGACTGTGAACACGGGTTATCACCAGGAGACACCTCGCGCTGGGACAGCCGTGGGGCAGTCTCGGAGGGAAAAGCAGAGACCCACCTACGCAGGACTCCGGCAGAAGCTCCCTCAGCTGTGGGCCGGAGGCCCCCGGCACCTCTCAGAGCTGGGGGACCCTGCTCTCACAGGCGCCAGCTGCGGGGAAAGATGCCTGCAGTCAGGCAGCACTGCCACTGCAAACGTCTTATGTGAGCTCCGCTAACAGGACGAGCACTATGGGTTCAACTGTGCCCCCTAAACACAGATGTTGCAAACCCCTAGGACCTCAGCCTGGGACCCGTATTTGGAAAAAGGGTCAGTGAAGATGCAGTCAGTCAAGATGAGGTCGTGCTAGAGCAGCGTGGGCCCTTAACCCAACGTGACTCGCGTCCTTATGAGAAGAAACAGAGACGCACAGGGGGAGGCGGCCCGTGATGACCGCGATGCACCTACAAGCCGAGGACCCCTGAGGACCGCTGCCCGCACGGGAAGGTGAGAGGCAAGGCAGGGCTTTGGCGCAGGTTCGGGGAGCGTGCGGCCCCGCGACACCCTGGCTTCTGGCCTCCAGAGCCGGGAGGGCACATCTCCCTGGGTCAGGCCCCAGTCTGCGGGCCCGCGGCACGAGAGTCCAAGGACGCGCACGCACCAGTACGGGCTGAAGCACGCTCACGCCATCCTTTCTCCAATCAAGCGTGCTAACCGAGACACCCCTCTCAACTCTGCAGCCTGTGAACAGCGCTGTCCGGAGGAAAAAACCCTGTACCTACCGGGAGTCGCAGATGTGGGTTCTAACCGGCGACGAGGCGGGGACAACAGCCATCCCGTCCCCGCCCCCAGAGGCGGGGCTATGGGTTTCAGAAGGGCGTTATTTTCCCAGGGCATGCATACCCCAATAAAGGCTCTTAAAATCACTTCTGGTCCATGCTCTTAATTCCGAACAAAAAAGCACTTAAAGGCAGATGGGCAATCAGCTAACAAGCGACAGAAAGTTATGTGCAGACCCGCCCACCAACTCCACAGTGCTTTTCTCCGGGCTCCCACGGCACCTGAAGTGAAAGACGGCTGCTCGTGGGTACCGCGCGCGCCAGGGCACGGGTCGCGCGCTGTCTCACCGGTCCTCCAGCGCCGCCCGAGGCCTGCGAGCATCCCCACTTCACGCACACAGCACCCCATGGACGGCTGAGCACCCAGCCTCTTTGGGCACCAGGTGGGTTCGACCTCACAGATCCCACACTGCGCTCACTCCCCAACGGCAAGAGCTGCCCTCGCCTGGCTCAGTCACCGGGCGACGTAACTTACCTCCCACACCCGCTCGCGCGCCACTCCACGACCCGCCCTCTGCCAGGAGGGGCCGCCCTGCCCCTCTGACTCCAGCCCACGCC
>NW_020174645.1:381923-388785 GCF_003031525.2 Neophocaena asiaeorientalis asiaeorientalis | reverse complement strand
GCCCGTCACTGCCTCCCCGCGCCCCACCCAGTCGCTTCTCAGCTGGGGCGCTCATAGGGCTCAAGGGACTGAACTGTAAGTAGCCAACTCCCTACAGATTCAACGGGGGAGGGGAGAGAGTGAAGGTGAACGTGGCCCAGCAGGGCTGGGATTCCCCGGGGCCGGGGGCGCACGTCTCACCCCGCTGACAGCCGCTCGCGGTTCTCAGAGGCCTCGGCGTTCGGCCCGTTTCACTTTCTGCCGTGGAAAATGACAAACACGCACAAAAGTGGAAGGAATGACATACTGGGCCCTCGATGGGTCCATCGCAGGGGTTCAACGACGATCAATCCACACCTGTCTTGCTTCACCTGCACGCCCCCAGCCCCACCCCTGACCCCCGCGGCACTAGACCACCTCGAGGCGAAGCCCACACGAAGATGCCTGTTGTGTGTGTGACACGGTCGCGAACCTAAGCCCGCTACTTCACCTGCTCCGGGAGAGACACTCACTCATTTCCAGGCTCAGGAGAACGGTTTCCAACATGACACTCTCCCTATGGGCAGTCGGTCATTTTACTATCACATCACACACAGACCACACTCCGTGCAGGAGGCGGTGAACAAACAGTTACCAAAGAAACTCAATTCTTCCTCGCCGCTGAAGCCCACGTGTCATGCGTGACCTTTATTCAGTCATTCGCTTGCTGGTAAATCATGCGTTTCTGTACCTGCAGACCAAGAGGGAGCCAATGACTTGGAATCTGTTTCCTCTAATGTCTTCTTTTTTCCTTCTCATTTTTAACCCATTACTTGTATTTCTTAGTTCTATCTGGAATTCTCAGAATTACCTGACATTAGGAAATAGACCTAGTAATACTGTCTTAGCTTTTCCATTAATGAAAAAAGAAACAAAGAAGTGACTACCAAAACAATGCTCTTTAGGGACTCCCCTGGCGGTCCAGTGGTTCAGGGCTTCTGTGCTTCCACTGCAGGGGGCCAGGGTTCGATTCCTGGTCAAGGAACTAAAATCCCACATGCCGCACGATGTGGCCAAAAAAAAAAAAAAAAGAAGAAGAAGAAAACGCTGTTTAAGCTGCTGCACAATCGCCCCGTCTTCAGTGAAGCCCACGGTGTGATCCCTGTACAGTAGCTGCTGTTTGCGACAGTGTGCTTATCGTGTATAACAAAGCGATTTGTGGCAAAGCATTTGCTATAAGCAGTGGGAATACCCTCCAACTGGATTTCTAAAGTGTCAAAGTGCAAGATAAACATCCAAATACCAACTGTCCGTTTCTGTTAAATTTTAAAACAATTCTCCTTAAAAGCAGCATTATGTTAAAATACAATTCTCTCTGTAAAAACTGTTCTGAGGAAGAGACATCAAGTAGCTTCCATGTTTAGAGACTATTTAACAGAGATGAATCATTTGTCACTGGAATGCCGTTTAGATAATTCAGAAGCTGAATTCTCACAAATTAGTAGAATCCAAAGTTGGATAAAACACTGGATTTTTCTCCAGGTTGTTCTCCAAATACAAATGATAATTGTGAGGAAATAATTATCTTGAAATATGTACAATGGTTGTAGTAGCTTTGCTGCTACAAAACATTAATTTCAAAATTACATTACTTCAGTAAAAAACGAATACTTGTAATTAAAACTAGGTAGAAGCTGACTGTTGGCCAGGTGGTAATTGTGCCGTCGAATGTCAGTAGCATTTCTTTCCCATGTATTTATGTAATCCGTCGCAGTTTCATGCCCTAGGTAGGATATTACACTGTTTCATGTTTTATATTTCTACTTCATATTAGTCTCCATTATTAATATTACATAAGTACTGCAGGTACTTAACACTTTACATAAATAACACTGTATCGCACAAATGCTTCTGTTTTTCTCCTCTCGAAGGTATGTTTAAAGATTTCTCCTCATCTCTCATGTTTTGCTCACCACTGACACACTCACCACCTTCCTGTCCTCCACACCAACCTGTGCCCACAGCAGAGCCCTGGGGCTGGCCGTGCCTTCTGCCCAGTGCCCACCTCCCAGACCTGTGCCCGGCTGGATCCTTCTCATTCAGATCTCAGCTCAGAGACCTCCCCCGATCAGAGACCCCTGATGGCCCAGCCCAAAACAGCCACACCCACACCCACTCCCCCTGTTTCATCTCCTCCCCAGCAGTTGCCGGGAAAGGCATTTTATCGCTCATTGACTTAGCTGTTTCTTGTCCCCTCCCCCATGACACGTTTCAGGGGAGTAAGGACTTCAAGGGTCTTGTCATAACTCACGCCTGAAACAGTGCCTGGCACGTAGCAGCCACTCAGTAGAGATCAGCTGCAGGAATGAATGAAGAGCAGAGAGATGAGACAGAGATGGGGGTGGAGCGGAGAGAAAGCACACACAGGACAGAGAAACCAGGAAACAAAGACACAGACACACACAGTGAGAAGCAGCACGGCAGACGAAAGTCAAGGACAGAGGCGGGCTTGGTTGCTCGCTGGCCCTGGTTCCATCTCCTCGTGAGGTCTCACGGCACAGCCCGCCCTGAGTCTGAGGCCCCATTCTACCCTTTCATCAATCTCCCTTTTCTGTTTTAGCTAAGGGGTTTCTGTCCCTTGCAACCCAAAGAGCCTTGAAGACAACAGAGCCCACTGTCAGCTGCATCTCCCCAACCCTGTGCATTTTCAACAGCAAACACACGACTCAGTACACACCTAGCAGGTGCTTTGTGCAGAATCACGAGGCTTCAGAGCAAACCTGACAGCACACACCTGCCCTGGCGACGGTGCGGAGTCTGGGGGAGGGCGCAGGAAGAAAACAGGACCTCGTGTGTGTTCAGAGGCACAGACACGAAGATCTCTGGGGACCCAAGGGGGAAGGAGGGCGGGAAGACTTCATAGCAGAGAGGAACACTCCCAAAGGTGGCGCGGTGGTTGGGGGTCCGCCTGCCGATGCAGGGGACATGGGTTCGTGCCCTGGTCCAGGAGGATCCCGCATGCCGCAGAGCAGCTGGGCCCGTGAGCCATGGCTGCTAAGCCTGCGCGTCCGGAGCCTGTGCTCCGCAACGGGACAGGCCACAACAGTGAGAGGCCCGTGTACCCAAAAAAAAAAAAAAAAAAAAAAACCAAAAGAAGGGGTGGGGCCAGCAGAGAAAGGGGGAGAGAGACACACACATGGAGCAGCGTGTGCAAGGGCCGGAGCGGAAGGGCACGTGGGAACAGCAGAGACTGGAACAAGGCGATCTGCGGGAGTGAGGGTGCTGGTTATCGCTTAGGTTCTCTATTCCTTACATTCAGAATGAACAGACTTGAAGTTAAAAACCAGAAGTAATTAACCTGTGGAAATGTACAGGCTTTGCTCTTTTATTTTGTATACAAACGGATATTTATTATACTTCCTGGAGAAACTATATAGATTCCAACTGTGGGAACTGTCTGTATGATGATACAGGATTTAGTAAATTATGAAATTCTAAACCATAAACATATTCAAAGTTATAGATATATTCATATATTAAATTATACATGTATTATGAAATTCTCAGTATTTTAAGTTTCAGTGAAGTACTTAGAAAAAAACGTTTTTATTTTATAAATTGGAACCTGAAACTTTATTACATAACAATCTGCACTCTGCGTGCAATCTGAGCTGCCAAAAAAGATCCTTAAAAATATCTGGGCAGTTTTTCCTGCCACTTAAAAAGTTATACTTGTGGGACTTCCCTGGTGGCGCAGTGGTTAAGAATCCGCCTGCTAGCACAGGGGACAAGGGTTCGATCCCTGGTCTGGGAAGATCACACATGCTGCACAGCAACTAAGCCCGTGTGCCACAACTACCGAGCCTGCGTTCTAGAGCCCGTGAGCCACAACTACTGAAGCCCACATGCCTAGAGCCCACAACAAGAGAAGCCACCGCAATGAGAAGCCCCCGCTCGCTGCAACTAGAGAAAAGCCCACGCGCAGCAACGAAAACCCAGTGTAGCCAAAAATAAATACATATATACATACATACATAAATTATACTTGCAATTCATCACCATGAACTCAGGTATTAAAAATAGTAATTTTTGTATATGTATAGCTGATTCACTTTGTTATAAAGCAGAAACTAATACACCATTGTAAAGTAATTATACTCCAATACAGATGTTAAAAAAAATAGTAATTTTCTCAACAGACAACAGGGTCCTACTGTACAGCACAGGGAACTATATTCACCATCCTGTGATAAACCATAATGGGAAAGAATATATACGTGTATAACTAAGTCACTTTGCTGTACAGCAGAAATTAAACACAACATTGTAAATCAACTATACTTCAATAAAATGTTTTTAAAAAGGTAATTTTCTCATACATCTACTAATGAATACCACATAGCTACTGTGTGTTTATGTTTATTACCCTGCAAATTCCCACAGTTGAAATTTGCAATTTTTCTCTTTTTAACTATAATAAATATAGCCATTTGCATTTGCAAACTTTTCTTAAAGGTAATCAAAATATATTTGGGGTCATTATCTTACAGGACAGCAATTCCATTCTGATTGACTTATTTCCTAAACAGTATTTCCTTCTGCTTCTTCACTCTTCCTTCCCCGGGCTGTGCACACCCACCGCACACACGCAGTTCATTTCTGTGTCCCCTGCACCTAGCACATTACCTCGTAGAGCACTGGCACTCAAGCGCCTGCCGAATGGGTCGTCCTTTTCTTTTTTTATAAACCAGAAACATCGTTCTGGATTTAGAGTTCAGGAAATCTTGGGCAAGTCACTTAATCTTTCTGCACCCAGATGAACTGGCTGCTCAAAAGGAGAATCACTGCTTAGAAGCAGCTAACTCTATATTTGACAAACTGTATTAGACAAACTAACTTTTAGGTCCTTTCTGAGTAGTTATCAGTGGGAATCTTTTTCTCAGGAGGAATCCTTAGCAGCTAATAAAGAAATCTTTAGAAGGCATCACAAATATTTTGTCAATGTGGACATCACAGTCATTTTAACTACCAAAATTAAATATTAAACTTTACCTAGGAAGAAACACCAGCCATTTAGAAACGTGGTTGTGAAAGGACAGTCAACTTCTCCAAGAACTACTTGGAGAGGACACATTTCCTGGAAAAAAAATTATCTTTTATATCTGATAATTTTCAGACAAGCTTTTAAATATTAAAAGTTATCAAACTTTAAGTATGTCAAATTCAATTTTAACTTAATATTTTATGCCAGGGAGAAGGTTCCTTTTTAACTTCCTGAAAACATTTTTAAAAACTAATAAATATTAAGAGCACTTGTAATTACAGACCATTTTCTCTCTCCCACCTTCTCCCAGAGTGGCACACGCAACAGATAATTTTATGTTTCACAGCTTCTTCCATGAGAGTAGACAAGAAAGATGTTACTATCCCCACTTTATATACAGGGAAAGTGAAGTTTTGAGAGGTTTAAAAATTCTCTGCCCAAGATTCGACGACTCCAGACGGAGGAACTTCTGCTCTACAGCTGCTTAGTCTACATCTACAGCAAGATGATATTGGACCAGAAGAGGTCACTTCTTGCTCTAAAATTCTAGACCAAAACATGTTCTTACCAACACTGTTGCCATGAGAGCTGAAATACACATACACTGAAGAGTAATAAATAACTGTCTTCTTTATTTTTTGCTAATCAAGCCAAGAAAAGCTTGTCACCTACTCCACTGACAGATCTCTTCTACTATTCCCCAACATTCAAAAATGTGGCTATCCTCTCATGATACATTCTTCATTTCTTAACAAATATTTGAGCTTCTAGTTCTAACAAGGAAAGATACTCCCTTGAGTGAGATAACAGAACAGTAATTTGCTGTTTCACACGATGCTGACCTGCAAAGTGCAGAGGTCAAAGTACCTGACCGTTAACAAAAAAAGGAAGGAAAGAAAAATCACTATGAAGAAACTTTCTGGGGATGACTGTAAAAGCATAATTTCCATAATCTTAAAAATGAATAATTCACTGCCTTTCTGAACTAAGATTCCTCATCTGGCGGACAGAACACAGATAATAATCTGACTATTCTCTCTACTTCCTAAGCCTGGGGCACAGCTAGATCCATGCTAGAAGCAAAGAAGAGAAGTTAATTCATGACATTCAATGGATGCCTTAGGGCAGTGGGCCTAGTGCAGGTCTGAGGCTGCCAGGGATTCTGTGCACTGGGAAACAAAATGCAAACGTTCAGCACAATTAGTACTTGTACTGAATATTTTTAAAGAAAAAGAATTAATTCTGTTGGCCTAAAATTTTTCAACTCTCCCACAGTATAAACATCCACTACAGTTTCAACGTCACCATCTCATTCGCAGTATTGTGTGTGGAATGCATCAAGCACTAGTCCAACGCCTAAGTGAACAAAACGCTGTTCTCTTACTAAAATAATCGGTAATCTGCTGTCGCTACTCGCTGAGCACCTACACGCTCCACTAGCTGGGTTTACTGGCAGTAAACAAGCACAAAGCAAACTATTTACAGGGGAAACAAAAGGCGCCGCTCCGTACCTGCCTCGCCGCTCCCTCCCAGCATCCAGCCCTGCAAGGCCCCCCCGACGGAGGCGCGTCAGGTGCATTCACTCCCACCGCGCGGGGTCCCGTCTTAGACCCCAGGGACAAGACAGGGGGCGAGGGGACAAGTCCTGCTCCCCAGGAGCTGACACCCACTAGGGTGGGACGGACCATAATTCAGCAAGTAATTTCTGGTCGTGCTGAGTGCTGTGCAAGGATTCAAACCAGGCGACAGGATGCAGTGACTCCAGGGAACGAATCAAGCTGAAAAAGCGGCAGAGCCCAGCTCAGAAAAGGGGTTCGAGGTCCAGTCCGGCCGCTCCCCTGAGACGCCCTTTCAAAAGCT
>NW_020174645.1:360291-381885 GCF_003031525.2 Neophocaena asiaeorientalis asiaeorientalis | reverse complement strand
GACCTGGGGCGGGAAAGGGCAGAACCTCACTGAAAGCGGAGGGGCGGGGCCTGTTGAGGAAAAGGCGGGGCTGGCCATGGAGGGGCGGGGCCCGGCCGAGCTGCGTTCTGGCGGCCTCTTAGCCTGGTCAATTAGATGCACCTTTTACCCTTCTTGATTGCTTTTGTTTTTGTGTTTTCGCATTCATTTTATTTATTTTAAAAATTCGTGGTAAATTTGGTGACAAATTTAGCAAGCCTATGGAGATGAGCTGGGTGCAGCTTTGCATATGCGTATTCTGAACATAGGCCTTCTCTTTACGGCTTCATACCAGACTTTTGTGTGAATAAAGGACAAGAGATAAAGTAAGGCCTATAATGCTTAACGAACATAACAAAGAATACAACTTAAAATGGCATGGGATGGTGATATGCAGGGACGCAGGCCTTGGGATGCAGTTCCAGTGGAGAAATAGGATACAGAAGCAGATAAATAAATAAGCAAAGAAAATAGGGGCATGCACTTGGAGGAGAGCTGAAAGAGGGCTGGCTACATCAGAAAGGTGGGCATAAGAGGCGCCAGAGTTTAGGCCAACAGAGTTAGAGGGAACAGTCCCCAAGACCACTCTCACTTCTGACACCAACTACAAGTTCTGGGGGTTCCCCCAACCACACTCAGGTTCAGTAATTCACTGGAGGGACTCAGAATTCACTAAAAACTGCAGCGCTGACAGGGTTTATCACAGGGGAAGGATACAGATTAACATCAGCGAAGGGCAGAGGTGCATGGGGGGAGACCGGCTGCACCAAATGGGAGGCTTCTGTTGTCTTCTCCTTGGGCAGTCAGGGCACATTACTTTCAAGCATTGATGTGTGTCAATATACACGAAGTCACCAACCAGGAAATCTCACCCAAGCCACCAAATTCTGAGTTATTATTGGGGCTCCACTGCATAGGCATGACTGTTGATTGATTACCCTCCTGGTTGATCTAAGTCTCCAGGTTGACCTGTACCCATGTAACCCAAAAGTCCCATCCTAAATCACATTGGCGCTCTCTGGCTAGTCCAAAGGCCCCCAGGCAAACAAATACTACTTCCAGGAGTGAGAGCAAAGGACAGATTTCTTTTTGGACAAGGTTAGATTCTTTACTACCTCCTTGAATAGGTGTCTTTTGTGCTACGATCTAAGGTAAAGAAAGCAGCCATAAGAAATATATTTGAGAACAGTCTAGACAGAAAAAGCAGGGAATTTTGGGTTTGGTTCTGGGCATGATTGGGTTCTTGGATTATAGTAGGGGAGCAGGGGAAGCAGAGACTAGACAGTTTAGAAACCAAAGATAAGGACTTAAACTTGGGTGGACCAGGGGCAAATTTGTCTCTTCTGAATTTATGACTTTCTTATGTTTTTCATAATTTAAATCAAAATCAATAATTTGATGGATATGGGTTGAACAAAAATCCTCCCTTTTGACCAAGCAATTAAAATGAGGTGTGAGCAAGGGGTGAGGCGGCAGTAATTGTACAGAGCTTTTCTGAGACTGGAGTGAATATGAAGGGGGTAAAACTGAGCGAGGGTAGAAAAACACCTGGTCCTGGACACAGCGTTTGAGCTCCTGTGTCAAGCAGTACTTGAAACCCACATACCGCAGGACTTTCACGAGCCAATGAATTTCTTTTTCAGTTTTTTCACTTAGAATGAAGACATCCTAATACATTGCTGTGAGAATTTACAGACTAAGAGGTAAGCTACTTCTGAAATGTAAGGTCCCAGGGAATAGGGGCTTTGGTCTGTTTTGTTCACTATTGTGTCTCCGATTCCTACAAAATGTCAGGCACATTGTAGGCACTCAATACACAATTTGTAAAATAAAATAATAGATGTTCAAAAACTCTAATTCAAAAAGATACATGCACCCCAATGTTCATAGCAGCACTATTCACAATAGCCAAGACATGGAAGCAACCTAAACGTCCATCAACAGAGGAATGGATAAAGAAGATGTGGTACATATGTACAGTGGAATATTACTCAGCCATTAAAAAAGAATGAAATAACGCCATTTGCAGCAACATGGTTGGACCTAGAGACTATCGTACTAGGTAAAGCAAGTCAGAGAGAGAAAGACAAATACCATATGGTATCACTTCTATGTGGAATTTGAAATATGACGCAAATGAACTTATCTACGAAACAGAAACAGACTCACAGATATAGAGAAGAGACTTGTGGTTGCCAAGGGGGAGGGGTGTGGCAGAGGGATGGCTTGGGAGTTTGGGATTAGCAGATGCAAACTATTGTATATAGGATTGTATATACAATTGTATACTGTATATTGTAACAAGGACCTACAGTATAGCACAGGGAACTATATTCAATATCCTGTGATAAAGGAAAAGAATATGAAAAAGAATATATATATGTAACTGAATCACCTTGCTGCACATCAGAAATTAACACATTGTAAATCAACTATACTTCAATAAAATTAAAAATAATAATAATAGATGTCCAGTCCTGGCTTTGAATCCCAGTTCTGCTATTTACTCTCTGTGCAACTTTGGACTGTGAAAATTAATAAAGGGAAACCTCACTAAAATAGAGTCAAGAGGCCAGAGCGGGTGCTCTCACTCAATGTCAATACAGATCCCAGCAGGAAGAGATGGTACTTCACATCCCCTATGGGAAGTGACATTACTACCACCAGCGAGAGGAAGATTTTCTCCTGGCCTGGCAACAGCTCAGCCAGTGAGAGACCATCACACCTCAGCCAGTGAAAGCCACTGTATTTCAAATTCCCAGTTTCTTCCAACGGACTTTTTGTTCATAACAGCCCCCCCGCCAAGTTCCCCTTCTCCTCTATAAGAGTTTCCTTTCTTTTGTTTTACCAGACTTGCTTGTAGGTTGCCATAGTTGCACATCCCAAATTGAAATTCTTTGCTGCTCAGGAATAAACCCATTTTGCTGGTAAAATAACTGACTTTTATTGTTTCAGGTTAACAGGACAAAAAGACTAATTTCTCTAAGCCTCAATTTTCCTGCCTGTGAAGCGGTGAAAAGGCAGCTTTCAAGCTGAAAGGCTGTGACTTTCCCATTTTGACCCCACTATGCCTCCAGAGACTGATTCACCCTACTCATTTGCCCTCTTAATTGCAATCAATAAGTATGAATGATGTCTGTTTAACCAATTTATGCTTATTACTCTTAGAAGCAATTAACAAGTAATAGAAATCTAAACTACACGTTGTAAAATGTGTTACAAATTTTAAAAACCGATTGAAAAGTTATATCTGGTTAGCAACAGCAGAAAAAATTACTCAGGAAAATTAGCCTTCGTAGAAAGAATCATTAACGTAAAATTAACTTCCTAAAAATGCACACTGCAAAATTTGCTCTTTAAAAATTGATGAAAGCATCAAATCTTAACAAACCTTAGATGTGCAAAATGAAGCCTGGAGAAACTGCACTGAGTAAAAGTTATTTAACTACCTGCACACACGCCAATACTTTCCAACGCCAGAAGCTGTAATAAATAAACGTTTTATACTGAAGAGCTGATTAGTGAGTTAAATCTTGGCGGCGGAAAGTACAGGGGTAGTGTACTGAGTAGTACGCTACTCAGGTTTGAGTAGCGACTCAGACAGGCGGGTCTGATCCAGGTACTCAGACAGCCATCAGGGCTCCGCTTTCATCCCCCAGGTGACTCCTCTTTATTGGCCTCTGGCTCTGGCGGGAGCCAGATTCAGTCCCAGGGAAAAGAAAAGAGCACCTTCTCTGGGTTGCAGGCTCAGATTCCCGAACTTCACTCTGATTGGATCAACTGGGGTCATTTGTCTACCCCCGAACCAATCACCAGTCAGGTGGCTCTGCGTCTGTGATAGGTCAAACCCGGTCATGTGACCTCCCTGGGACCGGAAATGCCGGACCCGAATTCACTGGCAGAGGGAGGTCTAATGAACAGGGCCAGACCCTGCAGAAGGGCAAGGGGTTCTGCGTGGCGGAATAACCACCCCATGCCACTCCATCCCAGGGAAGATAAACTCACTAGCAAGGAATGAAAAAGGAAGACATTGTGGTCTTTCCATTGTACTGTATAGAACCCTAATTAAGGCCTTGAATTACCCTAACACGGTTCCCTCTGGAAAGCACTTTCTTAATGAATCCTTACTGATGTCAGAACAATTTTGACTAAATGTGTTTAACCATAAATGTTCCCTGGATTCTGGATGTGGCATCTAAACATCCAGTCTCTGTGGTATCTCACTTGAAAAAATGGAGTCCCACAGTCAAAGCAATTAAAAATGATCCCAATCTTTATTAAGTTATCCCTAGGAGTATTAAAGGAGGTCTCATTTGTAACCCCCAAGATCACTCTTTAAATCCTTTCTACAGTCTTCTAGTGTTTCATGTCTTTTATACTCTATAGTTCCCAGAGTACTCTTTTTCTCACTCAGCACCCTCTAACCTTACCCACCAGGGCACTCGTACTGGGTCAGCACTTTCCGTCCATCCACAACGATCGTTAATTTCTCGCCAATAAGTATTGGCCCTACCTTTTCCTCCACCTCCCCCCAACAGATTATTTGAAAGCATATAATAGGGGGTGCAGTTGGATAACGTTGAATTGTCAACCAGAACTTTCTTACCCTACCAGGGGAAGAATGAGGGTGTGACTACTAATACATAATTTGTCAAATTTTCCTTATTACTTCCATACATAGGCAGTCAAATGTCTCTGGGGATCAAAATATTTTAGTCAGATCATGGTAGTGCGTTCAAAACAGCTGCTTATCAAGATTGAAAGAGGCCTGTGTTCCTAAGAAAGAGAATCTGATTACCACCCCCATGATGGATGGAGGTAGTTCTCGAAGAAAGGGGGTCGTTGTGAGTTGGACTTAGACAAGGCCTGAAAAGGTATCCTCTCCTACAGTAGGCCACCTTAGAAAGGAGAGAAGGCAGAGAGAACGGGGGCAACGAGAAAGGCCATTAGTCATTGGGCTAAGCGTCATAATGCCCCCCTATAGATGGCCACACCCTAATCCTTAGAACCTGTGACTGTGTTACCTTATATGGCAAAAGGGGTCTTGCAGGCACTTGGACTTTCCTGGATTAGTAGGGGTGGGCCCAGTCTAGTCACCTGAGCCCTCGCAAGCAACGAACTTTCTGCAGGCGAAAAAGACGCTGCAGAAGAGGCTGTCAGAGAAACTGCAAATGTGAGGTGTCAATGCCCCATCACTGACTCTGAAATGAAGGGTCATGTGCAAGGACCCAAGAGACTTCTAGGCACTAAGGGTGGACACCAGCTGACAACCAGCAAGGAAATGGGGCCCTCTGTCCAATATCTGCAAGGAACTGGGTTCTACCAACAGCCTGCGTGGGCTTGGAAGCCGATTCTTCCTTATACCTCCCTATAAGGTCCCGGGCATTGACACTTTGATTTCAGCCTTATGAAACCCAAGCAGAGAACACAGCTGAGCCACCCAGACTTCTGACCTACGGAACTGTGAGCTAATAGATATGTATTGTCTGAAGCTGCTGAGTTTTCGATAACTTGTTATGTCAATAATAGAAAACTAATATAGTCATTTACTAAAATTAGGAATGTAGCTCCTAGAAGATAGGGCATATTTCTTAATATTATGTGTCCCTTTTCAAGGAGTGTTACAAATAAATGAATGAAAGAATGAATAGGGCAAGGATGGTGACACACTGATCCTTCTATCTGTCCTCCCCACATAGCTGTGTTTTGGGTTGACATGAACTGAATAAATAAATCATACATTTAGGTGTCACGGAGTGAGAAGGGCCTACACAGAGCTAGAAGAGAACTGAATGCCTCCTGAAATCATGGTGGGAATCATGGACAATTCATAGGGCAGAGACTCACAGTTAAGGGTGATGTACACCCCAACACATTGGCTCCAGCCTTCTCTTATGCAGCCTAGAATTTTCATCTAGATCACTGGTTTTATTTTTCCCACCTGATTCATCCATCAGAAATGGTTGATTCTTCAGTACACTGAAGTTGAAGCCAACACTATGGAGGTTACAGCACACTGATAACATGATATGCAGATTGATGGGACCATTTATAAACCGTATATATATAAAGTATTGCCATTCCTTCTTCACACCCTGAAACCTCTTACCTTGTTCTTTTTTCTCCTTAACACCTACACCCTCCGACCAACTATGTCCTATGTCCTCTGACCACTTATTTTGTATGCTGCTTATTATTTGTCTTTCTCCTCCGAAATGTCAACTCCATCTAGGGCAGGGATTTTTGTCCACTTTGCTCAGCAATTCTCGCCAACACCTGGAATGGGGCCCAGCACATAGGAGGTGTGTAATAAATATTTGTTGAACGACTTATGCTGCAAAATTTGCCTAATACATGTATTCATTCAAAAGTAAACTTTATTACCGTGGTGGGAAACTTAACGGCAAATTACAGGTTTGTGAATTTCTGGCCAGCTGCAGAGTTTGAATTTGAACCTAGGAAAGTTCCTGCCTATTTTAAAATTTGTGACTCTAATATATTTATTTATCAATTTTACATTTGGTAGTGTATATATGTCCATACCACTCTCTCACTTCATCCCAGCTTACCCTTCCCCCTCCCCATGTCCTCAAGTCCATTCTCTACATCTGCATCTTCAGTCTGGTCTTGCCCCTAGGTTATCAGAACATTTTTTTTTTTTTTTAGATTCCATATATATATGTTAGTATACGGTATTTGTTTTTTTCTTTCTGACTTACTTCACTCTGTATGACAGACTCTAGGTCCATCCACCTCACTACAAATAACTCAATTTCGTTTCTTTTCATGGCTGAGTAATATTCCATTGTATATATGTGCCACATCTTCTTTATCCATTCATCTGTCGATGGACACTTAGGTTGCTTCCATGTCCTGGCTATTGTAAAGGGTGCTGCAATAAACATTGTGGTACATGACTTTCTTTGAATTATAGTTTTCTCAGGATATATGACCAGTAGTGGGATTGCTGGGTTGTATGGTAGTTCTATTTTTAGTTTTTTAAGGCACCTCCATCAAGATTGTTTTTGCTATTCGGGGTCTTTTTTGATTCCATACAAATTGTGAAATTTTTTCTTCTAGTTCTGTGAAAAATGTCATTGTAGTTTGATAGGGATTGCATTGAATCTGTAGATTGCTTTTGGTAGTAGAGTCATTTTCACAATGTTGATTCTTCCAATCCAAGAACATGGTATATCTCTCCACTTGTTTGTATCAGCTTTAATTTCTTTCATCAGTGTCTTATGATTTTCTCCATACAGGTCTTTTGTCTCCTTAGGTAGGTTTATTCCTAAGTATTTTATTCTTTTTGTTGCAGTGGTAAATGGGAGTGTTTCCTTAATTTCTCTTTCAGACTTTTCATTAGTGTAAAAGAATGCAAGAGATTTCTGTGCATTAATTTTGTATCCTGCTACTTTACCAAATTAATTGATTAGCTCTAGTAGTTTTCAGGTAGCATCTTTAGGATTCGCTATGTATAGTATCATGTCATCTGCAAACAGTGACAGCTTTACTTCTTCTTTTCCGATTTGGATTCCTTTTATTTATTTATTTTTTTCTTCTCTGATTGCTGTGGCTAAAACTTCCAAAACTATGTTGAATAAAAGTGGTGAGAGTGGGCAACCTTGTCTTGTTCCTGATCTTAGGGGAAATGGTTTCAGTTTTTCACCATTGAGAATGATGTTGGCTGTGGTTTTGTCATACATGGCCTTTATTATGTTAAGGTAAGTTCCCTCTATGCCTACTTTCTTTTTAACATAAATGGGTGTTGAATTTTGTCAAAAGCTTTTTCTGCATCTATTGAGATGATCATATGGTTTTTCTCCTTCAATTTGTTAATATGGTTTATCACACTGATTGATTTGCGTATATTGAAGAATTCTTGCATTCCTGGGATAAACCCCACTTGATCATGGTGTATGATCTTTTAATGTGCTGTTGGATTCTGTTTGCTAGTAGTTTGTTGAGGATTTTTGCCTCTATGTTCATCAGTGATATTGGCCTCTGGTTTTCTTTTTATGTGACATCTTTGTCTAGTTTTGGTATCTGGGTAATGGTGGCCTCGTAGAATGAGTTTGAGAGTGTTCCTCCTTCTGCCATATTTTGGAAGAGTTTGAGAAGGATAGGCGTTAGCTCTTCCCTAAATGTTTGATAGAATTCGCCTGTGAAGCCATCTGGTCCTGGGCTTTTGTTGTTGGAAGATTTTTAACCACAGTTTCAATTTCAGTGCTTGTAATTGGTTTGTTTATATTTTCTATTTCTTCCTGGTTCAGTCTTGGAAGGTTGTGCTTTTCCAAGAATTTGTCCATTTCTTCCAGGTTGTCCATTTTATTGGCATATAGTTGGTTGTAGTAATCTCTCATGATCCTGTGTATTTCTGCAGTGTCAGTTTTTACTTCTCCTTTTTCACTTCTAATTCTATTGATTTGAATCTTTTCCCCTTTTTTCTTCATGAGTCTGGCTAATGGTTTATCAATTTTGTTTATCTTTTCAAAGAACTAGCTTTTAATTTTATTGATCTTTGCTATCGTTTCCTTCACTTCTTTTTCATTTATTTCTGATCTGATCTTTATGATTTCTTTCCTTCTGCTAATTTTGGGTTATTTTTTTTAACATCTTTATTGGATACTTTGGGGTTTTTTTGTTCTTCTTTCTCTAATTGCTTTAGGTGTAAGGTTAGGTTGTTTACTTGAGATTTTTCTTGTTTCTTGAGGTAGGCTCGTGTTGCTATAAACTTCCCTCTTAGAACTGCTTTTGCTGCATCCCATAGGTTTTGGGTTGTCGTGTTTTCATTGTCATTTGTTTCCAGGTATTTTTTGATTTCCTCTTTTATATCTTCAGTGATCTCTTGGTTATTTAGTAGTGTATTGTTTAGCCTCCATGTGTTTGTATTTTTTACAGATTTTTTTCCCTGTAATTGATATCTACTCTTATAGCATTTTGGTTGGAAAAGATACCTGATATGATTTCAATTTTCTTATATTTACCAAGGCTTGATTTGTGACCCAAGATATGATCTATCCTGAAGAATGTTCCACGAGCACTTGAGAAGAAAGTGTATTCTGTTATTTTTGGATGGAATGTCCTATAAATATCAGTTAAGTCCATCTTGTCTAAAGTGTCATTTGAAGATTGTGTTTCCTTATTTATTTTCATTTTGGATGACCTTTCAATTGGTGAAAGTGGTGTGTTTAAGTCCCCTACTATGATTGTGTTACTGTCGATCTCCCCTTTTATGGCTGTTAGTATTTGCCTTATGTATTGAGGTGCTCCTATGTTGGGTGCATAAATATTTACAATTGTTATATCTTCTTCTTGGATCGATCCCTTGATCATTATGTAGTGTCCTTCTTTGTCTCTTGTAATATTCTTTATTTTAAAGTCTATTTCATCTGATATGAGAATTGCTACTCCAGCTTTCTTTTGATTTCCATTTGCATGGAATATCTTTTTCCATTCCTTCACTTTCTGTCTGTGTGTGTCCCTAGGTCTGAAGTGGGTCTCTGGTAGACAGCATATATATGGGTCTTGTTTTCATATCCATTCAGTCAGTCTATGTCTTTTGGTTGGAGCATTTAATCCATTTACATTTAAGGTAATTATTGATATGTATGTTTCTATTACCATTTTCTTAATTGTCTAGGGTTTGTTTTTGTAGGTCTTTTCCTTCTCTCATGTTTCCCGCCTAGAGAAGTTCCTTTAGCATTTGTTGTAAAGCTGGTTTGGTGGTGCTGAACTCTCTCAGCTTTTGCTTGTCTGTAAAGGTTTTAATTTCTCCATCGAATCTGAATGAGATCCTTGCTGGGTAGAGTAATCTTGGTTATGGTCTTTTCCCTTTCATCACTTTAAATATGTCCTGCCACTCCCTTCTGGCTTGCAGAGCTTCTGCTGAAAGATCAGCTGTTAAACTTATGGGGATTCCCTTGTAGGTTAATTGTTTCTTTTCCCTTGCTACTTTTAATATTTTTTCTTTGTATTTAATTTTTGATAGGCTGATTAATATGTGTCTTGGTGTGTTTCTCCTTGGATTTATCCTGTATGGGACTCTCTGTGCTTCCTGGACTTGATTGACTATTTCCTTTCTCATATTAGGGAAGTTTTCAACTATAATCCCTTCAAATATCTTCTCAGTCCCTTTCTTTTTCTCTTCTTTTTCTGGGGCCCCTATAATTCAAATGTTGTTGTGTTTAATGTTGTCCCAGAGGTCTCTGAGACTGTCCTCAATTCTTTTTACTCTTTTTTTCTTTATTCTGCTCTGCGGTAGTTATTTCCACTATTTTATCTTCCAGGTCACTTATCCGTTCTTCTGCCTCAGTTATTCTGCTATTGATTCCTTCTAGAGAACTATTAATTTCATTTATTGTGTAATTCATCATTGTTTGTTTGCTCTTTAGTTCTTCTAAGTCCTTGTTAAACGTTTCTTGTATTTTCTCCATTCTAATTCCAAGATTTTGTATCATCTTTACTATCATTACTCTGAATTCTTTTTCAGGTACACTACCTATTTCTTCTTCATTTGTTTGGTCTGGTGGGTTTTTACCTTGTTCCTTCAACTGCTGTGTGTTTCTCTGGCTTCCCATTTTGCTTAACTTACTGTGTTTGGGGTCTCTTTTTCACAGGCTGCAGGTTCGTAGTTCCCATTGTTTTTGGTGTCTGCCCCCAGTGGGTAAGGTTGCTTCAGTGGGCTGTGTAGGCTTCCTGGTGGAGGGGACTGGTGCCTGTGTTCTGGTGGATGAGGCTGGATCCTGTCTTTCTGGTGGGCAGGTCCACGTCTGGTGGTGTGTTTTGGGATGTCTGTGACCTTATTTAGATTTTAGGCAGTCTCTCTGCTAATGGGTGGGGTTGTGTTCCTGTCTTGCCAGTTGCTTGGCATGGGGTGTCCAGCACTGGAGCTTGCTGGTCATTGAGTGGAGCTGGGTCTTAGTGTTGAGACAGAGATCTCTGGGAGAGCTTTCACCGTTTGATATTTCGTGGGGCCGGGAGGTCTCTGGTGGTCCAATGTCGTGAACTTGGCTCTACCACCTCCGAGGCTCAGGCCTGATGCTTGGCCGGAGCACCAAGACCTTGTCGGCCACGTGGCTTTTTGCCTCTTCAACTCTTCTCCCACCTTTTGGGGTCCACTCTTGCTCAGCTGTTCATGGCCCAGGCGGCGGGAATAGGGGGTGCTGGCAGAACCATCTCTGTCAGCCTGAGTCTCTTTTAAAAGGGAAAGATAGCAGCTGGAGCACGGCAGACAGTCCTCCACGTCTTCCCACACCCCAGTGTTGTACAGTATCCGTAGCAGCAGCCGCCGTAACCACCACCTCCTAAGCCGAGAAACAATCAGTTAACTTATTTAACTGTATTTAAATACTAGGGGACATTTTAAAAATCCATTCAAATTCAGACCTCTAAAAAATGATTGTCGGTCTTCCCTGGTGGCGCCGTGGTTAAGAATCCGCCTGCCAGTGCAGGGGACACGGGTTCGAGCCCTGGTCCGGGAAGATCCTACATGCCACAGAGCAACTAAGCCCGTGCGTCACAACTACTGAACCTGTGCTCTAGAGCCTGCAAGCCACAACTACTGAGCCCGTGTGCCACAACTACTGAGCCCGCGAGCTACAACTACTGAGCCCACGCACCTAGAGCCTGTGCTCCACACAAGAGAAGCCCCTGCAATGAGAAATCCGCGCACCACAACAAAGAGTAGCCCCCGCTCGCCACAACTAGAGAAAGCCCGCATGCAGCAACAAAGACCCAATGCAGCCAAAAATAAATAAACTTATATTAAAAAAAAAACGACTGTCAATTGACCACAGGATTGTTTGCTCTGTCAGTTGAAGACTGTGTTAGAATTCACTTTGTCTTCTCCTGACCCAGATACAGAATGTACATTTAAATGAGGATGAATCTTTTAAGGTATTTGGAAATGCAATAGCCTTGTTTAATTTATCATTATGCAAAGTTTTTCAGCAGGCGGACTCTCAACCACTGCGCCACCAGGGAAGCCCCTAGGCTACCCTTTTAAAGATGGGACTGAATACATTATCTGGAAACAGCCTTATGATGTCACATATTGTCTTAATCTTCTACTGCTGCTATAACAAATTACCACTATATTAGTGGCTTAAAACAATAAAAATTTATTATCTTACAGTCATAGGGGCCAGATGTCTCACTGAGCTAAAATCAGCCTTTTCTGGAGGCTCTTCCCTCTTCCAGCTCCTAGAGGTACCCATGCTCCTTGACTCACGGCCCCTTGCTTCATCTTCAAAGCCAGCAGTGTAGCATCGTTCTGACCTTTCTTCCATTATCGCATGTTTTACTCTGAACACAGCCTGTGCTCCACTTTGTAGGACTCCTGTGATCAGACAAGGCCCACCTGGATGGCCTCTGCACTCAAGGTCCTTACCATTAATCATACCTGCCAAGTCCCATCTGCCATGGAAGATAACATAGTCACAACAGGCTCCTGGGACTAGAGCATGGACATCTCTGGGGGCCATTTTTCTGCCTACGACACATACTCTTGGCTTATTTTTCAGAGAATCATTTAATGTATTCGCTTATGTGAGTGGAAAGGAAACAGGATGACATACTCCACAGATCATGACTCATGACTTCTGTTTTAGCATTGATATTATCCAAGAGAAAAAAAAATACTTGAAATGCTATCATCAGATCACTCCTGAGGAGACACTCTTTGAGCTACGAGGCTGAAATGGCACATGGGGATCAAAGAGATACACATATCCCTGATAATCAGGAAAAGCAAATCAAAACTACAATTCAACACTATTTTCCCAACTTCTAGGGAAAATAGAAAATACACATCCCTTTGACCTAGCAATTCCTCTTGAGGAATCTAAATTTCCATGACTGGAATCCCCTGGTGGTCCAGCAGTTAGGACTCTGTGCTTTCACTGCTGGGGGCCTGGGTTCGATCCTTGGTCAGGGAACTATGATCCTGCAAGCCACGAGCGTGGCCTTAATTAATTAATCAATTAAAATTCCATAACAACAATAGCCCCGGGATGTAAATAGATACGTTTAAGGATATTAACTGCTGCATTGTTTTAGTGAGAAAAAAGCTTCAAAACAAATGACTCTTGGTAGTGTAAGATCTGAACAACTTGGGATTCACCAGTGTAGTGACTATTATGTAAGAAGACACAGAGTCCTGCTGCTTCACCGGCCTCCATCTAAGTGAGGTGTATACATCCAGGCAGTCCTGACACGTGCTGTCAGCACTGGCAGAAGAAAGCAGTCATCACACTGCCTTAATCTTGAACCCCAGGTCTGATCCGTTCTACCAAAGCATACTGTGAATTCCTGTATTTCGTAAACTCTGTGCTACGGGTTGAATTGTGTCTGCCCCAGAAAGATGCACCTAACCCCTGTACCTGTGAATATGACCTTATTTGAAAATTGGGTTTTTGCAGATGTAATCAAGTTAAGAGGAGGCCGAGGACGGGTCCTCATCTTATAAGAAGAGATTAGGACACAGACACACACGGAGGCAGGGACACAGGAAGAATGCTATGTGATGTCAGAGGAAGCATTGCAGTTTTATCTGCAAACTGAGGGGCCCCAAAGATGCCAGCAGACTTGCAGCCAAGAGAAGGGCCTGGAAAAGATTCTCCCCGAGAGGCTCCAGAGATCATGGCCCTGCCGTGAAGACCTTAATTTCAGACTTCCAGAACTGTGAGAGACTAAAGTTATGTTATTTTAAGGCACCCAGTTGGTGGTAGTTTGTTATAGCAGCCCTAGGAAACCAGTACACCCTGGAATTATCTTATAAATAGCACAGGGATGCTATATTAGTGATTACTCTGTCTTATAAGAGTTAGTTTGTGCAAAGGAAGTATTCAAAATGTACCACAATTTTTTGAGTTATTTGTAGTGAGGTGGATGGACCTAGAGTCTGTCATAGAGAGTGAAGTAAGTCAGAAAGAGGAAAACAAGTACCATATGCTAACACATATATATGGAATCTAAAAAAACAGTACAGATGAACCTAGTGGCAGGGCAGAAATAAAGACGCAGACGTAGAGAATGGACTTGAGGACACAGAGGGGAAAGGGGAAGCTGGGATGAAGTGAGAGAGTGGCATGGACATATACACACTACCAAATGCAAAATAGGTAGCTAGTGGGAAGCAGCCGCATAGCACAGGGAGATCAGCTCGGTGCTTTGTGACCACCTAGAGGGGTGGGATAGGGAGGGTGGGAGGGAGGGAGATGCAACAGGGAAGAGATATGGGGATATATGTATACGTATAGCTGATTCATTTTGTTATACAGCAGAAACTAACACACCATTGTAAAGCAATTATACTCCAATAAAGGTATTTTTTAAAAGTACCACAATTTCTGAAACCCTGAAAAAATATACATATTGAAATTTTAGTTATATATATACGATTAAATATATACTCGAAAACAAATACAGTGGAATTTTTCATACACACTTAAAATTATACACCTATATATCCACATGTATAAATATCTATCTATAGATACAGATACTGTACAGATACTATACTATGTATATATATATTACAGTTGACCCTTGAACAATGCAGAGGTTAGGAGTGCCCACCCTCCACGAAGGCAAAAATCCACGTATAACTTACATAATCCTCTGTGTCCGTGGTTCCTCCTAATCTGTGGATTGAACCAACTACGGATCATGTAGTACTGCATTTTCTTTTTTATTAATTTATCTATCTTTGGCTGCGTTGGGTCTTTGTTGCTGCGTGCGAGCTTCCTTTAGTTGCAGCGAGCGAGGCTACTCTTCATTGCGCTGCCAGGGCTTCTCATTGCGGTGGCTTCTCTTGTTGCGGAGCACGGGCTCTAGGCGCGTGGGCTTCAGTAGCTGTGGCTCGTGGGCTCTAGAGCGCAGGCTCAGTAGTTGTGGTGCACAGGCTTAGTTGCCCCACGGCGTGTGGGATCTTCCCGGACCAGGGCTCGAACCCTTGTCCCCTGCATTGGCAGGTGGATTCTTGATTTGCAATGTTGCGTTATGTCTACTGTACAGCAAAGTGATTCAGTTATACATGTACTGAATACTGAATGTATATATATATATACACATTCTTTTTCATATCCTTTTCCAATCTGGCTTATCACAGGATATTGACTATAGTTCCATGTGTTATACAGTAGGACCTTGTGGTTTATCTATTTTATGTATAATACTTTGCATCTGCTAACCCCAGACTCCCAATCCACCCCCCCCCACTCCCCCTTGGCAACCACAAGTGTGTTCTCTAGGTCTGTGAGTCTGTTTCTGTTTGGTAGATATGTTCACGTGTGTCGTACTTTAGATTCCACGTATAAGTGATATAATATGGTTGCAATTTTTACTGTTGAAAAAAATTTGTGTATGAGTGGACCCATGCAGCTCAAACCCCTGTTGTCCAAGGGTCAACTGTATATAGCTACTAGGTGTCTCTCTACCGATATCTGGAAGTAAATATAAATACTAGAGATCTAGATAGATACACAGACAGATGGACAGATAGATAGATAGGTAGATAGGCCTAAAATGTCCAGGCCTGTCTCAACCTCTGAGAAGCCCTGTTATACCCTACTATATAATTCTGTTTTCTTATGGCATTTCCTAGCCTCTTTCCTCAGACTACACCCTCCTAAAGTGACCTGGGACACAGAATAAAAGCCTCTTTCACAGAGAGGGCTCTGTCCTACTGTGGACTGCCAACAGGCAGCTTTTAAAGTCCTTCTTGCTAAAAAGAAACAACCGTTGTTCCTGACACAAGAGGCCCCTTGCACTCCTGTGGAGACCCTGAGTTTACACAGAAATACAGCCAAGTGTGAGCCCCTCCTGTGCTCTCTGAGCTGGTGCCCTCCAGCTGCACGTCTCCTGGCAGCCTCGGCCTCAGTGCCTCTGCCCTGCCCTCCCCACCACCACCCCCAGCCCCGAATTCTCTTCCCTCCCACACCTCTGTGGCTCCTTCCCTCACCTGCAGGTCTCTGCTCAAATGTCACCATCTTAGGGGAGGTCTGTTGGTCACCCTGCCTCACTGTCGCCCCCTGCCTCTGGCATTTGTATCTTCTTTACTTGCTGTATTTCTCCCCTGAGCAAGGACCACTGTGTCACTCATCTCACTTACATGGCCAGTCCACGTCTTGTTCTTCCTTCTAGGACGAAAGATCCGTAAGCCCAGGACCCTGTGGGTCTGCTTTGTTCGCTGCCCCCGTCCTCAGGGAGTGCCTGGTCCCTCGAGGTGCTCTGTAAACATCAACTGAATGAATCTGTATTTTTTCGTCACTGTGTCTCAGACTCACTCAACGAGAGGTTGTGAATTCAGACATCTCAGGGTGCAGGCAGGTCAGTGAGTAGAGCAGGCTGGGTGTCAGATGACAAGTGACCAATAGCAAATGACACCAGGTCTCAAGTTGGAGGCATGATGGGGAATGTTGGGGTCCGAGGCAAATGGCAGTGTCTGCCCCAGCCGTGGGGGGTAGCGGTATTTACCTCCAGACAGCGTGGCAATGCAAGAAATCAGGCCCAGTGCTTTCCAGTCTAGATGTTCAACAGAAACCAGGTATCTGGATTTTTACAGGAAATATCCTCACTTTTTGTGTTAGTTATCTATCACTGCAGAGCAAATTACCCTAGAAGTTAATAGCTTGAAGCAACAATGCACGGTATTATCTCACACAGTTTCCAGGAATTCAGGAGTGGTTTAACTGCGGGGTTCTGACTCAGGGCTCAAGAAATTGCAGGTAAGACATAGGCCTGAGTGGGGCTGGCAGATCCACTTCCCTGATGCTCCCCCACAGGCCAGCAAGCTCCTACTGGCTCTTTGCAGGGGGCCTCAGCTCCTTGTTCCATGAATCTGTCCATAGGGCTGTGCCTGTCCTCACCGTATGGTGACCGGCTTCCAGAATGAGTGACCTCAGAGAGCAAGGTGGAAGCCGCAGAGCCTCAATGACTTAGATTCAGAAGTCACACTGTCCATTGTGACACCCTCCATTGGTTAGAAGTGAGTCGCTAAACGCAGCCCATGCTCCAGGAGAGGAGAATTAAGCTCAAGTTTTTGAGGGGAGACAGATCAAAGAATTGTGGACTCATTTTAAAATCATCCCTTTTTTTTTTTTTTTTGGCCGCGATGCGTGGCTTGTGGGATCTCAGTTCCCCTACCAGCAATTGAACCTGGGCCATGGCAGTGAAAGCCCAGAATCTTAAGCACTAGGCCACCAGGGAACTCCCAGAACCATCACATTTAAAAACGCTGGGAAGTAGTTCAGATAGAAAGCGTGCTGCTCTTCCCCAACCAGTGTAGGACAAACAACAGCTCTGAAGGCTGGATTCGTTCATGGACCGTCAAAGCATATCGTCTGCACCATTCTGTGGGATCAAAGGGCCATATGGCAATAATATATGCAATCCTCACCCTTTTGATTTTAAGGAAGACAATTTCTGTGCTAACGCTAAGAAGTAGCACGTGATCTGTGCATCTCACCCCGAAGGGTGAGAAGGAGCTAGTCATGCAAAGATGTGGAGGAAGAGCATTTTAGGCAGAAGGACCAGTAACTGCAAAGGCCCTGGGGCAGGAATGAACTTGGCCGAGGAAAGATTCAGAAAGGTTTGTGTGGTTACAGCAGAATTACATGGAGAGAGACCTGAGATGGGGCAGAGAGATAGGTACAAAATAGGTCATGTAGGACCTGGCTGGCCTTGGGTTTCAGTTATCTGAGTGTGATAGATAGGAAAGCATTGCAGGGGTTAAGAGGGGAGAAGGATGGTCTGATATGTTTTCAGAAGATCACTCTGTGCCTCCCGATAAGATGCACTGAGAAGGACATAGCATCACTTCTGGGGTGTCCCGACCCAAACTGCATACCCTGAATCTAGTCCTGAGGAAATATGAGACACGTCCAAATGGAGGGACCTTCTACAAAGCAATGGGCCTATGAAATACTCAGCAAAAGGGTCCAGGCCATGAAAGACAAAGAGGAAGGTACTGTCCTGGATTCAAAGAGACTAGACAGAAAGGGAAAGACAAATACCATAGGATATCACTTATATATGGAATCTAAAATACGACACAAATGAACATATCTATGAAACAGAAACAGACTCACGGACATAGAGAACAGACTGGTGGTTGCCAAGCGGGAGGAGGTTGGGGGAGGGATGGAGTGGGAGGTTGGGGTCAGTAGATGTAAGCTTTTATATACAGAATGGATAAACAACAAGGTCCAACTGGGGCATTCCCTGGCAGTCCAGTGGTTAGGACTCCACACTTTCACTGCCAAGGGCCCAGGTTCGATCCCTGGTTGGGGAACTATAATTCCATAAGCCATGTGGTGCGGCCCAAAACAAAAAAAAGGTCCAACTGTATAGCACAGAGAGGTCCAGTGGTTGAGGCTCTGCACTTCCACTGCAGGGAGCGCAGGTTCGACCCCTGGTCGGGGGTACTAAGATCCTGCATGCCTCGAGGCGCAGCCAGAAAAGAAAAAAAAAAGAAGAATGTATATGTGGGGCTTCCCTGGGGGCGCAGTGGTTAAGAATTCACCTGCCAATGCAGGGGACATGGGTTCAAGCCCTGGCCCGGGAAGATCCCACATGCTGCGGAGCAACTAAGCCCGTGAACCGCAACTACTGAGCCTGCGCTCTAGAGCCCATGTGCTACAACTACTGAGCCCATGCGCCACAACTACTGAAACCTGTGTGCCTACAGCCCGTGCTCCGCAACAAGAAAAGCCATCACAATGAGAAGCCCACACACAGCAACGAAGAGTAGCCCCTGCTCGCTGCGACTAGAGAAAAGCCCTCGCGCAGCAATGAAGACCCAACGCAGCCAAAAATAAATAAATATTTAAAAAGAAAAAGAAGGTATATGTGTATAACTGAATCACTTTGCTGTACAGCAGAAACTAACAAAACATTGTAAATAAACTATACTTCAATTGAAAACAAAGAGTTAGGGACTAGCAGGACAGGTCAACGTAACGTGTAATCCTGGAGGATCCTGCACCAGATAAGGGCAGGAGGGAGAAAACTGCCAATTAAGTCCTGTACATTTGATAATTCGATATTCGATAACATTCGATATTCGATAACAATATGAATTTCCCAATTTTGGTAAGTGTGCCGTGATTATGTAACAGAATGTCCTGAGGTTTTAAGCAGTACACACAGAGGGGTGTCTTGTTTGCTATTTAGTTTCAAACATCGCAGTGGGAAAAAAATCATATGTATATATATGATCTACAGAAAAATGTATGTACGATATATATACTGTGACACAGCAGGCTAGGATGGTAAAGACAAATGATCAAGTAAATAATGTTAACGTTTGGGGAAATCAAAGGTAATGGATTCTGAAATTCCTTGTACGATTTTTGCAACATTTTTTTTGGTATTTGGCAGCAATTTTTTTAAACTACAGGTTAAGCATTGGCTTGTAATCCACACCGGATGCCAGAGACAAGTAAGTACCTCTGTAAACTGCAAACGAACGAATCACCCAGGAGCTCTGTCTAGAACAGCTAGTACTCTTGGTTTGGTATATATCCCCTTAGCATTTTTGTTGGAAGAAATTTTTTTTGAATGACAAAAGGTATAAACGTGTTCTCACCACCCAGAAGTATATAATGGTTAATAGGCTGTCATATTTGCTTCAAATCACCTTTTAGAAAAAAAGAAGCAGACATCGCAGATAAAGTTACAATCTTCGTTGACCTCTCGTCGTTCCATCAGAATCCTTTTCACCATTTCTTGAAGCGACAGCCATCAGAACTCAGTCTATATCCTTGCACTCAATTTTTAAAAACCTACATTCAAGAACTAATATGGTTTCTGTGTATTTGTAAAAACCATAAGCAGCGTTATACTATATGTATAACCTCTATAAAGTTATGTATGACTGTATAAAGCTATTATCACATCTTCCTTGAACTTGCTTCTTTTTTCTCAACATTAGCCTTTTGAGATCTACCTAACCCTGCTGATTAGATGAGCTTTTCTTTTTAAATGCTGTACAGTAAGTCCATAGTCTAGATAATAGATTTTATTTATAAATTTCCCTGATGGACATTTATGTAAGTTTAATCTTTTGCTATTATAAATAATGTTGCAGTGATCATTGTGAAATTTGTCTTCTTGGGCATATGTGTGAATTGAACTCTAGGGCGTCTCCCTAGAAATGGAACTATAAAGGTCATAAGTCATGGACACTCATATGTGTTTTATGTTTCTACTTTTTTCTCAACATTAGCCTTTTGAGATCTACCTAACCCTGCTGATTAGATGAGCTTTTCTTTTTAAATGCTGTACAGTAAGTCCATAGTCTAGATAATAGATTTTATTTATAAATTTCCCTGATGGACATTTATGTAAGTTTAATCTTTTGCTATTATAAATAATGTTGCAGTGATCATTGTGAAATTTGTCTTCTTGGGCATATGTGTGAATTGAACTCTAGGGCGTCTCCCTAGAAATGGAACTATAAAGGTCATAAGTCATGGACACTCATATGTGTTTTATGTTTCTACCTTCCCAAGTGGCCAAACCAGTTTACACTCCCACCAGCGGCATCGAGGTTGGCTTGGTGTTTGCCTGAGGGTCCTTAGGGACCCTCGGACCTGAGTTCCCAGCGGGCAGGTTCTCAGATCTGTTGTGCCCAATTTGCATCACTTGCGTTCCCAGCAGACTTGTCTGCAAGTGTGCTCAGGACTAGGTAGCTAACTCCTTGTCATTTTGGGTTCTCTTTGCTCTGGGAGGACTTCCCATGGTGGCATCTTTCCCAGGGAACTTGACTATCCTGATGGGGCCATTAGCTGTCTGCTCTTGCTGCCAGCCGTGGATGCTTGCTTGGGGAGAGGGGCCACCATATGAGTTTAAGAATCCGTGGCTGTTCAGACAAATGCCCCAAACTGGCCTTTTATAGTTAGGATGTGTGTGAGTTTGGAGGACTCCCCTCGGCCAACATCTTTGCTGAAAGCCAATGAATGGTAATAACCCACACTTGTTGAGCTGGAGGTGTACCTCATTTTCCGTCTTTGACAATACTGAGAGGAGGCTATGCCCCAGGAGAATGTAAGTTCTATGCGTGAACAGTTCTTGTCTGGACCCTTGACCCTGGAACCTAAATACTCATGGATTGCATCCCTGGTTTGTCACTAAGATGAGAAGAGCTGCCACGGTGGGAAACACTAAATTTCATCATCCTGTTTGCAGAATTAGGGCCACAAAGGCTGCCGACCACTTAGATGCTCTAAGAATAAGGTGGCCGTCTTTCCAAGGTGGGAAAAGCATCGGTCTCTGCTTCCTTTACTTCCCAGAAGGTCCTGACCGAGACGGGGGCGCGTGGAAAGGGCCGGAGGGAAGGGCGGGTAAGGAGGCCCGCACCCCAACATGGCGCCCGCCCCGGGCCCGCCGTGCCGTGTTTGTACGCAGGGGCAGGGCCTTTGTGTGGGCCACCCCGCGAGTTTCCCGCCCAAGGGGGCCTCGGCCCTCTCCTTCCACTTCTGTTCCCGCGGTGGCAGCTGGGCGCGCCTCGTCGCCGTCGGCGCATGCGCGCGCGGGAACCCGCCCTCTGGGCTGGCGCACGTGGTCCCGCGGGCC